>NC_056732.1:1492033231-1492073231 GCF_019279795.1 Protopterus annectens
CAAGTTTCTGAGATTTTGTTATTTCGTCTCAACATTTTGAAAATCAAAATGTGGCAGTTGGTCTTTAAAAGTAGATCTATATATATATATATATATATATATATATATATATATATACATACATATATATATATATATATATATATATATATATATATATATATATATATATATATATATATATATATATATATATATATATATATATATATATCTATATATCTGTATATATATATTTATATACACATATATACACATACACACACATACACACACACACACACACACACACACACACACACACACACACACACACATATATATATAGATATAGATATAGCTCTATATATATATATATATATACACACACACACACACACACACACATATATATATATATATGTGTGTGTGTGTGTGTGTGTGTGTGTGTGTGTGTGTGTGTGTGTGTGTATACACACATCATACACAATTACATGAATACATACACAGACACACACGCACACCAATATAAACAAATAAAAATGCAGAGTGAGGATTGCAATAGTTGTATATATAAAGAAAGACGACGTACTTTAACTAAACTTATATTGATTCTTTTTTTCAGCACAACTGCAGTGATAAGTTACTACTTGGTGACAGGATGGATATGCAGCTTACTGTTATGGACAGTTGTAGGCAGCACACAGCATTCAGTGCTAGGCTCATGACATACCTATGAACAACATGTAAATGTGGAAAAATATGCAAAAAGTGCCTGTAATAAGCATTACAGTGGTCATATTGCTATTTACATAGAGTGGTTTACAAAGGAAGTCTGACAAATGTAGGCAGAATCATATGAAAAGCAATACTGTAGTAACATAGTGACCATAAATCAAGTAACCACATAGATGATCCAACCTAATAATGAGACTTTGAGATAATAGTTGTTTCTCTGTTGATAGACAGCTTAAGGATGTCACCACCATTAATTTGCATATTGCTCAGAAATCTTTTTCACATAGCTATAACAATGTCCTTATATCAGCTATATAAGTTAGTACTATGTATTCCCAGCTTAGAGATAGACAAGTGTATTTATGGTATACCTTCCACATAGTGTACAATTGTACAAGAGTCACCACATGTACTACATAGGTTGAAAATACCTTTGTTACAATTGTGAAACTTTTTGAAATTTTTAATTGGTACTGTAATACTATTTTGCGGTGGTGCAGCGGTAGTGTTGTTGCCTCACAGCAAGAGGTTCTCCCGTTTGATTCTTGGGTTGGGAGTGCCTTCTGTCTGGAGTCTGCATGTCCTCCACGCAGTCGAGTGGGCGTTCGAAAGACATGTGTTGAATGGGTGTGCTTTTGTTGAAGGTTGGGTGTCAGGCTGGCAACTTGACACCATAAAAAAAAACAACTGCCAATCATTAGCACACTGGAGTTCTGCTGTGGCAACCCCTAACCGGGAAAAAGCCGAAAGACAAACAACAACAACAAATGTAATACTTAGACTATTAGTTTGTCATGGGTTTTTTTTGTTTTTAGTGGTTGGTTACTTATCTGTATGTTTTAAGTTTCCTTTACAATGTAACAAGGTAGCTATCTCTATTAGTAACTATTGATGTCCTTATATTCATCACTGCAGTATTCATACTTATGGGATTCCCTGCCATGACGTCTACCAAAGCCTGCCATTGCTTTAAGGTACTCTCAATGTCACCTCGAGATGTGTAGGGCATAAAGGTGATGTTCAAGCATACCATCCTCAGAACTTATTAGCTGCCAGTCCAAACACTATTTTTAACTGTTGGTCTGTTTGCCTCTATTTTTTGCCGTTTTTTTCTGTATGTTGGAATTCCGGTCATTACTCCTGTTTGCTGAAGTCCTCACCATTGCAGATAAGTACCCAGTTGCGGGTTTTGTTCTTTTCTTGAGTTTTTGTGCTGTTTGGGGGGGGGGGTTAATGTCACGCAGGAAGGGTAAATCCGGTGTGGGAGACAGAGTCCCCTTAAAGGCCGCCATGATAACCATACATCTTCGATTTGTCGGGTGTTTGTCCCAAAACCCCTTCATAGTAGACTTTCTTCCCTTTTGCTGTATCTTGAGAACCAGCATCTTAAGCTTCTTGCTAAAGATACTATGAATGGAACTTCCTGCCCCAAAAGGTAGCCATCAGGGAAGAAGAAGTTGAAAAAGGTGAGACTGGAATCTTCTGCTGTTCCGCCTCTGCCAGGTGTTTCTCCTGAGTACTTAGAAACCCAGAGACTCATCTGGCTGTGTTGTCAGATTTCTGTGCTGCATCCAGGTTGTAGGACAGTGAGGATCTTGTGGGCAGCATGTCCGATGATGCTTTGCAGGTGTCCATTTCAGGGATTCAAGGGAAACCACGGTTGATTGTTTCCAAGAGGTCTAGGGGGTTCTGCAGTTTCTTTTTAGGGAAGAAGTTCCTACTACAGTTGTGGAATGCCATCCTGAGTCAGAGCCTTCTCAGTTTTCCAGGACAGATGATCCCTTAAAAAAGAAACAGAAAACTAAACATGTTACTTCTGCTCCTAGGGACACACAAAATGAGTGGCATGCCTTTACTCAAGGGTTATTTAATGCTTTACTGTTGTTAAGGCCTTTTTAAGGGGTTTTGGTTCCTGCTCCTCCTTGGTCCTCTTCTTCACCTAAAAGGGCCAGGGAATTGAATTCATCTGAGGAAGAGTTGGATTCTGATGAAGAACCCCTTACTTATTCTACCCAGATTCCTTCTCCTTTGGACTATGAGTCTGAGGAGGAGGAATCTAATAGACCAGATACTCCTTCTGAAGAAATTTGCTTTGGAGATACAATCTCTAGGATGATGGAATTTTTAAGTGGGATTGTGCCCAGGTTTCTGATATCTATAAGAGTTACTATGAGTTACTGCAGATGGAATCTCCTAAACCTGCGGCTATTCCGCCTGTCTTGCCTGCTTTACTGGATGTTTCTTTCCAGTGCCACTAAAGCACCTGATTCTCTGCCCCTGCTCCCAAGACATCTGTTAGGTTTTATAGGGTGCCTGAGAATTGTTCCTTTTTGTTCAGATGTCCTGCTGCTGACCCCTATGTGGTGTCTGTAGCATCTGATAAGTTGTCTCAACTGCTTTCTTCACCCAAGTTACTGCCTTCTGACAAGGACAGCAGAACCATGAACTGGCTAGGTAAGAAGGCTTATACTTCGGCTACTCTAGCTTTTAGGGCTATTAATTATCAGACCCATGTATCTAGGTATGTGTTGGCTCTTCTTTCTCAGGCTTGGCAGCTTTTTTTCTGATCTTCCAGACTCTGAGAGTAAATCTTCTCCTCTTTATTTGCTAGGGACTGCCTCTCAAGTAGTTTGTCATTCTATCAAATGTAGTTATGATGCAGTGGATACCTCTTCTAGGGCTGCTGCTTTTGGTTCAGTATTGAGGATGTATTTTTGGCTTAGGCTTCAACCTTTACCCAGTGATCTTAAGGCTAAGTTGATGAATGCTCCTCTGGATAATAAACTTTTGTTTGGGGATGCAGCTGCTGGTTTGGTTAAGTCTCTTCAGGACAAGGAGAAGGACTTACTGTGCCTAAATTTAAGCCAGACTTTTACCCTTCTAAGCCAACCTTTGTTCACAGGCAATCTTGCCTTCCTACTAAAGGTAAAAAGGGTGGTAAATGGGCTCCTCTTGCTAAGGCCACTCAGACTGCAGCGATTCAAAAGCCTTCATTTCCTGACAAACCAGGTACTGACTATCCAGCTGTTCCCAGCCACATTCCTCTTTCTCTTCACCTTTCTCTTTTTCTTCCTGTTTGGCTTTGAATCACCCAGGATTATTGGGTTCTGTCAGTCATTCATCAGGGGTACTTCATGCTGTGGATTTCCCATCCTCCTTTGATGGGCATTCCTCAGCCTCCTCAGGAACAACTTCCTTTTTCCCAGAGGTTCTTTCAGATCTCCTCTCTCAGGGTACTATTCAAGAGGTGCCTGTGTCTCAAAGAGGGAAGGGGTTTTATTCAAGACTGTTTATAGTGCCCAGAAAAGGGAGTACTTGGAGACCAGTTCTAGACCTCTCTCATCTAAACAGTTTTCTGAAGGTACCTTCCTTTCAGATGTTGTCCCTTCAGACCGTGTTTCCTCCCTTGCTCCCTCAGGCCTTTCTGGTGTCTCTGGATCTCAAGGATGGTTATCTCCATATTCTGATCCATTCTCTTTTCAGGAAGTTTTTGCATTTATTTGCTGTGTCCTGGCATTTTCAGTTCTGTGCTTTGCCCTTTGGCCTTTCTACTGCCCCAAGGGTGCTCGCCAAATGGCTCACTCTTGTAATTGCTTTTTGCAGGCTTCAAGGGAACCAACTTTTTCCTTACTTAGACCTGCTGATTCAGACATCCTCTCCAGAGGTCCTTTTGCAAGATCTTCATTTTACCATTTCTCTTCTTCAGAGCCTGGGGTTCATGATAAACTTCAAAAAGTCTTCCCTGACTCCTTCTCAGGATCATGTCTTTCTGAGTTTCAAGATTAGGATGGTGCCAATGCTGGCATCCCTGCCTCATCCAAGGGCCTTAATTACTTTCAAATTCTTCTTCCTCTGGTGTCTGTTACAGCCAGGAAGTTTCTGTGAGTTCTGGATTTCATGGCTTCCACCATTCTGATGCTCCCTCTGGCCAAACTCCACATAAGGAAATTCCAGTAGTTTCTGAAATCAGTGTGGCTTCAACATATGCATCCTCTAGACTTTACAGTTCCTCTTCTCCCTTGTCTCAAGAATAAACTTCTGTGGTGGATTCAGCAGTTGTCTCTGAATCCTGGGCTCCCTTTTCATCCTCCTCTTCCCTCTCAGGAGCTGTTCACTGATGCTTCAGATGTGGGATGGTGAGAAACATTTGACTCCTTGAAGGTAGAGTGAGTGTGGTTACCTCATCAGCAGAAGCAGCACATCAACATCAAAGAGATGAGAGCTGTTAGGCTGGCTCTTCAGGCCATTCATCCTGTTTTCTCTCCAGGACCTCTCAAGGTATTCACAGTTATGTGGTATGTCAACAATCGGGGGTGGGGGGCAAGATCTTAACTTCTTTGTCAGCTGGCACTTCTGGTATGGGATCTGGCAGTCAAGTATCAAGTGACTCTTCAGGCAGTTTATATTCCTTCAGATCAGAACACTGTGGCAGACACTCTGAGCAGGTCCTTCATTCAGTCCTATGAATGGATGCTTCACTGGGATGTGTTTCTGGACATTGTTCACCAGTGGGGTACTCTTCAAATAGATCTCTTTGCCTACCCTCTGAACAGACACCTTCCTCTGTTTTGTGCCATAGTCCCAGGTCCTCTGGTGTGGAAGGTGGACATTCTCTCATTTTCTTGGAAGGAGATGTTTATACATTCCCTCCCCTTCCTCACATTCTGAGAGTCCTGTTCAAGATTCAGCAGGATGCACCCAAAATCTTGTTGGTGACTCCCTTTTGGCCATGATAGCACTGGTTCCCTCTACTTCTTTCTCTAGCCAAGGGCAATCATCACAAGTTACCTCACAGGGTGGATCTAATCACACAAGACAGGATATCTCTCATCCATCCCCACCTGCCAACACTTCAGCTGACAATGCGGGTGATAGGGTTTTGATTCCTCATAGACATCTTTTTTTTGAGGACATGCTGCAGGTCCTGCAAGAGGCCAGGAAACCTACTACGAGGAAATCCTACTTATCTAAATGGAAGAGGTGTTCTATTTGGTGTCTGTCTCATAACATGGACCCACTTACTGTGAATGTTCCTTTGGGTCTCCCTTATTTGTGTGAGTTGCTCAATGCTGGTTTGGCCTACTCTTCTGTTAAGACCCACTTATCAGCTCTTTTTGCTGGTCTACCTTTAACTCCTCCGTTAGCTTCTAAATTTGAGGCTAAGCTGTTTCTTAAAGGCTTCTTTAATATTAGACCTCCCAGGAAGCCTGTTCCACTTCCCTGGGATCTTAATTTCATTCTAGAGAAATTGGCTCAGGCTCCTTTTGGGCCTGCTGTTTCAGCTTCCTTGCAACATTGTTCTTGGAAGACAGTTATTTTGTTAGCTCTTACTTCTGCCAAATGGGTGTCTGAGTTGCAAGCCCTTATGGCTTGTCTGCCTTTTTTGATATTCCATGAGGACAGGATGTCCTTGCATACTAATCCTTCTTTTATGCCCAAGGTGGTTAATGAGTTGTCACTTAAGTCTTTTAATTTGCCTACTTTTTTTCCCTCTCTCAATCTGACAGTGAGAAGGTGCTGCATACCTTAGATGTGCATATACAGCTCAGATTGTATTTGGATAAGACTAAAGCTATCAGAAAATCTGATCAGTTGTTTCCTTCCTTTCATCTTAGATCTTTAAGACTGGCTGTTTCCAAGCAAACTATTTCTACTTGGATTTCAAAAGCTATTTCGTTTTGTAACACTTTTCTTGGTGAATGCCTTCCTTTTTCTGTAAAGGTGCATTTCACTAGAGCTGTAGCTTCTTCTGGTGCTTTTTTCAAGGGCTCAGACAGTAATTCTATTCTTGAAGCAGCTACCTGGACTTCTGTGCATACTTTTACCAAATACTACAAGCTGAATGGTATTTCCAGAGCCAGAGCTGATTTTGCCTATGCCATTCTTCATGGCTTCATAGAGGGCTCTACTGCTGCTTCCTCCTCCCAAGTTTCTTTTTCAGCTTTGGCACTCTCCTATAAGTTAGGAATACTGCAGAGGTGAATGTTAAAGACATAGTACATTTGTGTAAAATATTACCATAATGATAGATTCCTTGCCTTCACCACTGCAGTAATTACACCCTCCCTCCATCCCTCTAGTCTTTTTTTCCTTCCTGGATGTGCAGGTTCTCTTTGGTTTTCCTTGGACTGCTGTTCCTACTGTGGCAATCAGTTCTGAGGATGGTACACCTGAATGTCAACTTTATGACCTACACTATGCGAGGAGTGTTTAGGTGATGTTCAGTGTACCTTAAAGCAATGGTAGGCTTTGGTAGAATGGCCAGACCAGGGAATCCCATAAGTTATGAATACTGCAGCAGTGAAGGTAAGGACATAGGTTCATAGGTGTGTACTAGGCTAATGCCCCTGGAGCCTTTACAAGCCTAGCACATAGAAGTGCCCTGGCATCATGCCGCCTGACGTTAGTTCGCAGTGCATCTATCAAGTACAGCCACTGGAGTGATCCTCAGGGTGAACTTGCTATTACCCATCCACTCATCAAGATTTCTCTGGAAGAAGAACAGTGAAGTGCTCTGCTTGACATGTATGAGAAGTCTGTACCAGAGTATGGGCAGTCTCTGGGTGAGTAACCTGTCCCTCCAGCATGTTCTGTTGGTTGTGGTAATGAGGTTCAGATCTCTGGAGTGTGTGGTGCAGAAGGATTGGGATTTCTTTAAAGGTAGCATTTCTAACAGAACTGGGTTAGACATGGCTTTGTAAGTCAAGCAGAGATCACCTCTAAGTAGGCAATATGAGACAGAGAATAGCTGGAGTCTTTTGAGTCTGTCCGTGTAGGACATGTGTTTAATGCCTAAGATCCTCTTCGTGAGGTACTTCTGTGGCCTCTCCAGCTGTTGCAGGTGTCTAGTGAGATACATGCCAAATGGGGCATTATACTCAACGATTGGTCTAATGAGGGAAGAGTAGAGAGAGATGATGACCTCTTTCTTCCTGGAAGCAAAACCCTTGGTAATGAGATGTGCCACATAGAAGGACATTCTGACCACAGTGGCAATGTGGTGGTCAAAGGAGAGCTTGCTGTCAACCTGCCTCCCCAGATCTCTTATAACGCCTTCAGTGTTCAGTGGGCTCCCATCGATGTGGTAATTAGTGGGAACTGAATTTTTACTAAAGGAGATGACAAAATTTTTTTTTGGCGTTAGGCTTAAGGCCATGGTTTCGATACCAGTTATTGGTCTCAGTGAGGACTTTCTCTAGGATGTCTGCATCATTGGGGAGTTAATAATGGCTCCCAACTTGCAGTTGTTTGTGAACTTCGTCAGCCAGAGTCCCTTTGTGTTGGCCTGGACTTCTGAGAAGTATATGCCAAACAGGAGGGGACCCAGGACTGATCCCTGTGGGACTCCACTCGTGACTGGTCAGCTGTCTGACTTGGAGTTTGCTGCTTTCACACTGTATGTTCTATCTGTGAGACAATTTGCAACCCACCTAGTGATGTAGGGGTTGATGCCTAGTTTGGTGAGTTTATCAATAATTCCCAAATGAGAAATGGTATCAAAGGCCTTGGCCAGACTGAGGTAGGCTGTATGCACTGCCTTACTTTCATCCACAGCCCTGGTGACTGACTCAAAGAAGTCAACTAGATTGAGCAGGCATGATCTCCCTATCACAAAGCCAAACACAGTGGGATCCAGAGTTTAGAGATTTCCTATATCTTTGTTAATCATGTCCATGATGATATGCTCCATAGCTTTATATATCAGACTTGTCAGGCTAATGGGACGATAATTCCCAGGGTCTGTAGCCGCTCCCCCTTTATGGAGAGGGATAACTGTAGCAGTGCACAATTCGGTAGGGAAAAAGCCTGAGGAGAGGCTGAGACTGAACACGGCACACAGATGTGGTGCAAGTTCACTTTGTAGTTCATGTAGAACACAGCCAGGGATATTATCAGGTCCCATGGAACCTGTATTCTTAGCCTTAGACAATGCAGCTTTAACCTGTGCTGCAGTAATGCTGGGTGCCTGGCATTTTTCTGGTATTGTGATTGGTCCTTTGCGGGGGGGGTAAAGCTGGCACTGAATCTGTTGGCCAGTATGTTGGCAATATCTGTTGGCTCAGCATAGTAGGTAACATTGTGCAGTAACTCAGAGCAAATCTGGGTACTGCCGTGGAGGTTCTTGATATAACTATAGAAGGCTTTGTGATTGTTTTTTAGTGTCTGCCGCAATTCTGCCTTCATAGCGGGCCTTAGAGGATTTGATGAGGGATCTCAACTTTTTGTTGAGGCTAATAAGGGAGTTTTTCCAGTCTTGGGACTTCACCTTTTTCTGCAGCAGTTTCTTCCTTCTGTTATAGAGTTTATTAATGGCAGGGGACCACCAGATTGGCTTCCTTTTTTGGAGGAAAGTGTCTTGGTTCTGTTGGGTATGGCTTGTTCCATGCATTTATGTACATGTTCATAGAGTGCATTGGTGTATGATTCAGCAGTCATGCAGCTATTTTCCATTGGCATGGGTGCCTTGAAGTTACCCACCTCTGTTTTTAGGAGTCAAAAGTCAGCTTTGGAGAAAAATTTCAAGGTGGTTACCTTTGCAGGGGGGTGTGGGTGAGATGTGGATTTCCATGGTGATTAGTTTATGGTTAGATCTGACCAGGGAGGGATTGACTATTGGTTTAGAGCAATGGTCGCCCATGTTAGTTATAACCAGGTCAAGGATGTTGCTTCCTTTAGTGGGGGTCAGAATGAGCTGGTCCAGTGCATTGGAACTGATGAATTCCAGAAAGTGTTGGGTCAGTGAATTGGTGCTTGAGAAGTTTTCCCAGTTGATGGAGGGGTATTTGTTTCCTAGTATGAGAGTGTTGGGTTGGACCTTGATAGATTCCAGGGTGCTTAGGAACATGGTGTCAGGGTCAAGGGACTTGGTTGGGGACCTGTAGCAGGCTGTGACCTGGATCGTCATCTTACCCAATGTTAGTTGTACCTGAAGTATCTCAGATTAGTAATGCTGGGCTACAAGTCTAAAGGAGTGCATATTTTTATGGCTATGGAGACACCACCTCCTTTGGACCTTTCATCTATGTTTCAAGGCTGAAAGGTGTGGAATAAGTTATAACTTGGTAGTGCAGGGGTGCTTTCTGCTGCTTTTAACAAGGTCTGCATTACAGTACAAATGTCGATGTTCTCCATTTTGAGGAGTGCTTCGAGTGAGTGCATCTTGAGATTTAGAGTAATAGCATTGAGCAGCATGACCCTCAGATTGCATTTATTTATAGCTCTTATGGTGGTAATTTGGTCTTTTGAACACCGCCTAAAAAGGCACTATAGAGGTGGCAAGAGCCTTAGCCAGTACCTGGAAAACCAGGGATGACAGATGCAGGCCATCTCTGGCAAAGCATCGAGGTCTGTCAATCATGTCATCCCAAGCAGACAGATACTGGATCCCCTTAGAATGACACCAGAAACTTAGCCAATTGTTGAAGTCAATCATTTTTTGTTTGTACTGCTGTATCATTCTGGGTTATGGTAGTATACTGCTCAGGGCTAGTGTCATACCTGCCTGGGCTACACCATGTCTCTTTTCATGTAGTCCAGGGAGGTGCATCTCAGGTCATTCACACCCACATGGACAATGACAGAGCCATACTTGTACTTGTTGTGGAGTGACCTGAGTGCATGTGTTATGTGTTGGATTCTGGCACCTGATAGACAGCTGACTTTACTTTCTCCTTATTCAACCTAGTGAGTGGGACATCGGTGTGCCACACTATTGATTCACCTATGATTAATGCATTGGACAAGGTGTTTAGCCTTAGGGGCTTAGGTTGAGGGGCACACTGCGGAGGTAAGCTATTATTCTGTGGTTTGTGTTGTATTGTGGTGGTCAAGTGTTTTCTTTCTTGGAGGTCTCTGCTGTTTGGGTAAATTTCTATTGAGAACATCTGTGAAGGTGGGTGTGTGGTTTGTGTTTTTATGTGAGAGCTGTGATAGTGGGTGTTCTGGAGGGCTATGTGTTCCATGTGGTGTGGTGCAGGTATTGACCTTCTCCTTTTGACCAGCTAGTCCGGTCTTAAGTGGAGAGAGCATAACTTCCCATTTGGTGATATACATGCATCTCTCACAAGTCTGTGTGTTGGGAGGTAAGAGGAGAGGGTTGTCTGTGTACATGACGCAATTACTACACTGCCTCAGAATGCCCAAGTGCACCAGGTTAATAGGAGAAAGCACAGGGAACTGCCCTTTAATCATGCCAGGAGGGGTGGTCATAACTACTAAGTACGGGAGCTATTTCCATGAAGAATGACTAGTGCTGATGGCACTTAGGTGTGCTACAATAATTGCTACAAACAAAGTGCAAAGTGATTAGGCTATTTGAAGTGTAAGAGAGAAAGAACTAGCACAATCTTACATCTACCATTATAGTAAGATTTTACACAGCTATACTTTTACAAGAACAATATTTAGTAGCAGTGACTGCATAGATAATGCATGGTTTTGGCAATTTTATACCAATCACCACGAAACAAGCACCACACAGAACTATTCTCAGATTAACAGTAAAACCATAATACTGTTATTCTTATAGTTATTCTTTGACTGTATGCTATATAACCTGGTGGGAGGGTGACATAATGGTTAAGGTGCTTACCTTAGAAATGCAAGGTGCAGGGTTTAATTCTCACTGGGGTAATTGGCTAGGCTTAAAGTAGTCCATGAGGGCAGTTAGCCTAGTAATAATCTATGAATCTATGAACTGATTTAAATTTCAGTGACAGCACTGTGTGTTTGCACAGTGTGCGGTGTATCCATAATGTGCTATACTAACATATGGTGCCAAAAAGTATACTCTGAATACATATTAGGATACCATTATATGTTAACAGGTCATGTATGTATGTATCTAACAAAGACTTGTGGGTAATAGGCAGACTACAGCTGAACATCTCTATATTGCACCTCCTTATTTAGATATAGAAGTCCAAGTGGATGCATGAATTAACACATCTGTACTTTGAACTGTCTGCCAGACAACTTCATATAAAAAGAGAATTCCCACATAACACAAAGAATGGGAACTCCAACTTTTATGTTACAAATAGCACATCAGTGATACTGCAGTTAATATGACAACACACAATTCCTTTCTAACTGCAGTACACTGCAGTTAATTATGCAAACATGTTACCTATCTATAACAGTAATAATCAATGCATTGTTACCCAGAACATGTTGTATAAGGGTTATAATCAGGTCTCCAGTTGTAAGAATGTTATTATGTGAGATGTGAATGCCTAGAAAGTCCCCCAGTGAGCGAAAATTGAAAGGTGAATTTTGGCATCCATGTAAAGAACACATAGTTGTTGTTGTGTCTTTCGGCTTTTCCCGGTAAAGGGTCGCCACAGCGGAACTCCGGTCC
Organism: Protopterus annectens; assembly: GCF_019279795.1. Taxonomy (NCBI): domain Eukaryota; kingdom Metazoa; phylum Chordata; order Ceratodontiformes; family Protopteridae; genus Protopterus; species Protopterus annectens. The sequence goes on from NC_056732.1 coordinate 1,492,045,308, forward strand.
ACGAATGATTGGTAGTTGATTTTTACGTGCCGAGTTACCAGCCCTGATGCACAACCTTCAACGAAGGTACACCCATTCACGCATGTCTCCACGCAGAAGACGGAAGACGCTCTAGCTGAGAATCGAACCGGACAGTGTCTTACTGTGAGGCGACAACGCTACCGCAGCACCACCACCACAGGTTTGTAAAGAACACATAGTAATTGGTTATAATCATTAAGATCCAATCATAACTCTTGGTAGTGCATGGAGTTTTATCTATGCCATGTGCTACCAGTTAAAAAAGAAAAAAATGCAACATATTTTACCAGCTTTGAAAGCCAGTAAAACATTTAGAGAGTGCTGTCTCAACAGCAAGTAAATATAAGTGGAGGAAAAAAAATCAGGAACAGTTTTTAAATACTGCTCTAATTTAAATAAGCTACTTACAGACTGATGTCTGTAAACTTCCATGGACAGAATGAAAAAGGAGGCCAGATATTCAGGGACAGTTTAGAGTGAAGGGACATCCCTTCTATGAAACCCAACCATAACAGCACTTTACACACATCTGAAAGCTTTGATATGGTCAGGTCTCCTGCTACAGAAGCAGTTTACAGGTTTGTTTGTTTTTTTTCCATTTTCGGAGTGTACTCATTGTGCTCCATGCAGTACAATGCCTTAATAGTCATTGCACATATGTTGCTATATCATCAGGTAACCATAATGCATGTTGAACATATCTTGTATTAACTGTGTATGCCACTGCTGTCAGTACATTGTGTATGACGTGTCTACTTTCATACAGTCATATGAATTTTCTACAAGTATGCAACACTGGCTTGTAGTTATTTGGGTAATGTGTTAACCACAACTGTGAATGCTACTTACTAAGTTCCCTACATGTACAGCTACTTTTTACCAGCATGACAAAACCTTTCATAACAGTATAGTTTCTGGGACTATTCAAGTGTGATATGTGAATGTATTGTTACAGCTTTACAATCCATTGCATTAGTAGCATGTATGAACCATTACTGATGAGCTGTTACATGGTACACTGTTCAATACTGTACACACATATGCTTACACTGCTCAGATTCCTGCCTTTCAGATAAATGCTGTATGTGTGTCAAGGCATGACCATAATCCAGTGATGGTGAACCTATGACACGTGTCAAATGTGACATGCCACAACATTTTGGGTGACACACCAGCATTCACCAACACCCGAGTTACCAAAGAAACTGGTTTTGCATTTGTTGCTTATGTGAAGTGCATTGAATTATTTTGTGCCAGAAGCCAGGTCAACAACACTGCTGCAGGGGTAAGGAAGCTATTAACCTCAACGACTACTTCAGTATACTTTGTCAATAGAGTCTGCAAAGGGCAGTGCTGACATTGTTTTCTCTTTGTGGTTACACTTCTGCAAAGGGCAAGTAGTCTGCATTTTTAGGAGTGTGCTCTATTACAGTCCTCTCAACTGTCCCTCTTAATCCCTGCTAAAACTGGAAACTTTTTACACTTAATAATGACAGTAATTGGATTTATCAACTAATTTTACTTTAGGAAATGTATATTAATTCATGTTCATTTTTTTCTGACAGTGTCTCAGATTAATAGTGTTAGTAGTTTAAAACTGTCAGTGTCTCTTATTTCTAGATTTGTCTCTGATTCTGTTGAGATTTATCCCTGATGTATTAAGAGCCATGATCTTTTATTTATTTATTTAATTTATTTTATTTTTTTGTTTGTTTGTGGGGGCCGACACGCAAGCAGAATCAAGTTAGGCATTTTGTGAATGTTTGACATGCCATACCCAAAAGGTTCACCATCACTGCCATAGTCCATGACACTTTAACCACCTGTGATATTCTACACATATCTGTAAAGTCCAGGTTTCTGTAACTCGTCTCATCTCTCATTTTGGTGATAAGTCTTGCATCATATGCACATTCTTCTGAAAGAGTGATTTTTTTTTTCAAATTCATGGAGGTTTCATATGCTGGGAATGTGTGTCTCTCCTAAGCTCTCCTGTACCTCATAGTGCAGTTATTCAGCATCACTCCAGTGTTTAACCCCTATGTACTGGAGTCAGGAAGATAGTGAGTCTTAAAACTGTTACTTATGCTCATGGAGGAAGGTATAAAACAGTGTAAAGAGGACCTAACCCTGTATGCTGGCATCATATAGAAAGACATTCTGATTTATTAGGCATTGGCCCCTCATTAGGTGTGTCCCTGTCCCCTCCTGAAGTGACAATACCATCTCATGGCCTGCCATTCACCCTAGTCTAGCTGCTGTTCATGTTTCCAATATTGCCCATGGCCACAAGGACCATCTGCCTCACTCCAGCATATTTTCATTATCTCTCCCCTCAAGTAGGTGTGAGCAGGCATAGCCTCATAACTTCTTTTCCTGCCAAGCCAACTCCTACATGTGTCTGGGCTGCATAACGAACTGCGGTCTGGGCCATTGTCAGGGCTTAATCCATGTATGTCAGTATAGCTGTCTGACTTTGCAGGACCTACAGGCTTTGGTACATTGGATCAGCGAGTGTTTGTGAAAACTGGCACTGTGTGCTATCTGTCCCTGGCAAGCAGCACCTTTTGGAGAGAATAAGATTCTAAAACATTGCATATTAATGAGGCCCATTAGTGGTGTATAGCATTGGAGAGATAAATACAGTGGCCAACATGTCATACAAGTCTGTAGTATTCAGAGACACATGGATTTATAGGATTATTCCTTCTATATAGGGAGGTATTGCAATTGCCTAATACCAGGGTATGCACAGTTTACTATATTATATCACATATGCTGGGCTGTATCACATTTTAGATATGTGCTGTATATGTATATGAGTGTAATGCCCCCACTTGTTTTTGAAGAGCACTTTTGCATGGAAGGCACAGTCTGCATATTGTGATACTGCCGATTTTTCTGAGGGTTCCTTTGAAAACTGTTTAATGTAGATGTCAGTATTTAAACTGTGAAGTTTGTTGTGGGTACTAATGTATATTTTTCTACCTGTATATGATGTCTGTGTTTATATCATGTTCTCAGCACAGAAAGACATTTGTCATCCTCAGCTGTCCATGACAGCATGTTACATACCAGTACCACATGCAAGTAGCTGTGTATGTATATGGCTGTGTAGAAAAAATTAATCATTATTTTGTTCAGGTAGGGTATGCTTTTCTAGCTGTGGTGGTGGTGCTGCGGTAGCATTGCCACCTCACAGTAAGACGTTGTCATGTTTGATTCTAAGCTAAAGCGTCTTCTGTGTGGAGACATGCGTGAATGGGCGTACCTTCGTTGAAGGTTGTGCATCAGGCCTGGAAAGTCGGTACGTAAAAATCTACTGCCAATCATTAGCGGACCGGAGTTCCGCTGTGGCGACTCCCTAACTGGGAAAAGCCGAAAGATACAACAACAATGGTATGTTTTTCTATCAGACGCGCACACACACACACACACACACACACACACACACATATATATATATATATATATATATATGTATTATTTATTTATATAGATAGAGTGAGAGAGAGAGCTATCTCTCTCTCTCTCTCTATATATATATATATATATATATAAAATATAGACGGATATATAAATATAGATGGTGTGTGTGTGTGTGTGTGTGTGTGTGTGTGTGTGTGTGTGTGTGTGTGTGTGTGTGTGTATGTATGTACATATAACCCCTATTTAAGCAAAGCCAACATACATTGAATTAGCACACTAGATAAAAATGTCTTCTTAGTGTTACAGTTAATGTGCATATCATATATGAAAACTGTTTGTAACATTTCTCCTTTAATTACTCCGAAATGTTGGAGTACAACAGTAAAATAGTTTTTGCAATTCCCACTTGTATTTGTGCACATATATCCATAATGTAAGCAAAGCCATCATGCACTGCATTAGTCCTTTGGATAAATCTGTCTTGTCAATATTACTGTTGCTTTTCATAACACACATGAATACTGTTTATTACATTGCCCCTTTAATTACTTCAAAAAATTTGGAGAAGTACAGTGTAATACTTTTCAGAATCCCATCCTTAGTGCACACCAATTAAATCTTAGTTTGTTTTATGTATTTAAAGATGGGAACAAAAAATAAAACCCTTTATAGAATTAAAAACAATATGCCAAAATGTTTAGGCCCCCCAAAAATACAAACTCAAAATGAATTCCTACAGTTCTGTTAGAAGTTGCCAACACAAAACAAAATGCCATTCTCGAAATGAGGGCCTTTTGCTCTTTATGAAGATGAGAAAACCCCAATAAAACCAAACTTCTCCTGTTCACCCCTAATAAAACAAAATCTACCCCTCTACTTTCACTGTCTCATATAGGAATGGCACTGTCATCTCTCCTTCCACCCACACAAAACTCCTAGGAGTTGAAATTGACAACAACCTATCATTCGATCTACACATAGCACAAACCATTCAGAAAGTTCACAAAAAAATGGGAACCCTTTACAGGCACAAGAACTATCTCACATTGAAATCAAGAATCACCCTAGCTCAAACTCACCTCTTATCAACACTTACTTATGCTGCACCAATCCTAACCCATACTAGAAAAGCAGACCTAGACAAGTTAGAGTCATGCTATAACAAGATTGCCAAATTTGCCAACAATTCCCCCTTTAGAACTCATCACTGCCAAGTACTAAAAGAACTTCAGTGGCTTGAATTTCCTAACTTACTAATGTACAAACAACTATACTTCCGCGGTAGTGCAGCGGTAGCATTGTTGCCCCACAGCAAGAGGTTCTCCCATTCGATTCTCGGCAGGAGTGCAGGGAGTGCCTTCTGTCTGGAGTCTGCATGTCCTCCCCGCGGTTGGGTGGGCGTTCGAAAGACATGCGTAAGTGAGCATGCCTTCATTGAAGGTTGAATGTTGAGCTGGCACCTTGCCGTTCATCAAAATCTACTGCCAATCATTAGCGGGTTGGAGTTCCGCTGTGGCGACCCCTAACTGGGAAAAGCCGAAAGACAACAACAACTAATGTACAAAGAACTTACCTACGCCTTTATCAGCGGAAATGACTCAGAAAAAACTCCTGCCCTTAAACAGCTATTAACCCACCACTCTTCCTCTCCAGTCATCTAATAAACCTCCCCTCATTGTTACTACTGCTAGCAACACTGCAGGTAAAGCCCTATATTCCCACATCATAGCCAAGAAATGGAATAATCTCCCCACTAATATTACCTCTACTACAACAAACACAAACTTCAAAATATTACTCAGATCTCATCTTAGGACAACATAGATCTGCCCTGATATCACTTGACATTCTCTTTACCTTCTCTTCTCCTTAAAACAACTTCAGTCTAGAATTCACACTGTTCTACCTGCATAGGAATATTTACTCTTAGAATAAGTCTCATTGGTATGGGCGGCCACGGTGATGCAGCGGTTAGCGTTGCCACCTCACAGCAAGAGGTTTTCCGGTTCGATCCTCAGCTGGGGTGCCTTCTGTGTGGAGTCTGCATGTCCTCCCTGGGGTCGCGTGGGTTTCCTCCGGGTGCTCCGGTTTCATCTCAAAGGCATGCTGTAGGTGGATTGGAAACTCTAAATTGGCCCTAGGGGTGAGTGTGTGTGTACCTTCTGTGGAAGGTTGGGTGCCGGGCTGGCAACTCGACAACATAAAACTCCACTGCCAGTCATGAGCGGACAGGTGATCCGCTGTGGTGACCCCTAACCGGGAAAAGCCAAAAGAAGAAGAAGAAGTCTCATTGGTCTTTGTACTTTTTTAAGTGTACACTTACTAGTAATGTAAACTGTCTATACTTCCTTTGTAAATATTTAATCTAACTGTATTTCAGTCTTGCATTGCCTGTTAACTTTTTGTATGTAATCCACTGTCTTCTCATTTTGTATATTTCTCATTGTATTAACTTCTTACTATATCTTAATTGTGGAGCTTTTCTCCCCGGGCATCCACTGAAAATGGACCTGGTCCAGCTGGATTTTCCCAGTGAACAAATGAAAACTAAAAATAAAAATAAATAAAATAAATAAAAAAATGTGACTAATCTTTAAAAAGTAGTTGAGAAGTCATCGATAGATGAAAAATCTGACCTAGTCAGGAATATACAGAAAATAAGGTAGCATTTTTTGTTATGTCTTTGTAGCTAAGAAAGAAAACCTTATGACAGAGGATGGCTTTTTGGTTTACCTTTTGTCTCCCGATGGTGATATATTCAATCCAGCTCACAGAAGACAGTACCAGGACATGACTCAGCCTCTCAGCCATTACTTCATCTCCTCCTCCCATAATACCTACCTGACAGAGGACCAGCTAACAAGCCAAAGCAGCACAAAGGCATACAAAAGGTATTCTGAGCTCTGATATATGGGCAAAATTTGTAAAATATTTCTGGTAATTGTTTTCACGTCATATTTCATTTCTTTTCATTAATTAATTATTTAATCTTATTTGTTAACTGGGTAGGCCCGCTGGACACACAGTCTCCTTTGAGGTGTGACCCGGGAGCAGTGTTTGTTTAAATGACTTGCTCAAGCTCACATAGTAGGCAAACATAGCTTTGAGGGAAATCCAGTCTTATACCACATAAACTATCACTTACAACCTTAACCTCTGCTGCAAATTTGTGACTTCTTTCAAATATTTTAACTAGATAAAACCTATTTTAATAAAGCCTACTAAGGGATTCTTTGAAAACACTTAGGGATTCAGGAACAGCTGGTTTCCATACAGGAACAGTGTAGGAGCTCCTGCATGGAAAAAGGCCACCGAGCGATCCAGGAAAGTGCTGTTTTCACGTGCACAAGTGGCCCTACACTGTTCCTGCATGGAAAGCCGTGCGGGATGCAAATCACTTCATTTGCTGGTAAACACCATGCAAATGAGGTGATTTTGCAATCCATGAAGCTGGCCGGACCCCGTGCAGGAACAGTGTCAGAGCAGAAATTTATTCAGTTAGTAACTGAATACATTTCTGCATCTGAGTAAATGGAGGCATGACAGCTCATGGAAAGCATGTATTACAGTCAAACACACATGCCAATGGCCAAATATTAGGCCATTGGCAACAATAATAGTTTATTTTTTTATAAAATTAAACTTTTTTTTTTTTTTTTTTGGCGATCACGGCCATTTAAGCTTAGGGCAGTGGCACACAAACGGGATTGTGCCGAAATTAAAAACAAAAATGAGAAAAGTCAATTTTAAGATAATTCTGCATTTTGCCATTATAGTCAATGGCATGCAGAATATAAACAATATGGGAGCACTGGCTGTCAAGGGGGAAAGGGTCCGTCTAAGTGCAGTAACTAAGGACTTACACACTGGTGTATGCAAATCAGGGGAGTTATACTGAATCACAGATTTCCTCAAAGTGTCAGCTTGTACCTAGCTGTGTAGGTGCAGCAATACAGCAGTGCAAGTATAAGAGCTGAATGACTTCATAAGGTAGTATGTCATGCTTGCTGTAAGCTCATTGGAGCTCTGTGGCCCGTGTTTGCCCTTAGTTAAGCACAGCTAAGGAAGGGGGTATGTCTGAGGCTGTATTGTCTTATTCCATGAACTGCAGAGTGTGTTCACGTCCAGGGTGGGCCATTTCTGCTTAAAAGTGCATACATTAGCTAAATGGGTGTGTACGGCACGCAGCGGGCCTAAAAAAAAAAAACACAGGAAATAGAACTGTTTACATTTGCCTCGGGGCTTAAATAGGGAGGAAGTGGGAAGGGGAAACAGCAGTAGGAAGGCAATCAAGGAGAACTAGCATAGCTGGCAGGTGGAATGTATCACAATCAGCCAGTTGCACATGCAGCAGTCCAGCACACTAATATAAACTATGCAGACATCCTACAGACTGTTTTTTCTCACAAACTCTACACCACCGGTGTCCACAGATGGGGGATTTTTAACTGGCAAAAATAATATGTGCTAGAGACTGAGGGTGGTGAGGAGGAGAATGCTGACAACTGACCGACCGTGAAGAGGAAGAGAAGAGTGTACAGACCCAGGGTAACCTACCAGAGCCTGCATGAGCTGGAGATAGTAGAGCTCTATTGGGTGGACAGGGACATTCTACAGCAAATCGTTGAGCTGTGCTGGCCATGCCTTGCACACAGAACTAATAGAGGGGAACCCATCCCAGTGGATACCAAGGTATGTCTATGCTTAAGAATACTAGCCACAGATACCTTCCAAAGACCAACTGGGGATATCATGGGGGTCTCACAGGCATCAGCATCCAGGGTACTCCACCAGTTCCTGGATGCCATGACACAACATGCCAGTGAGCACATATATTTCCCCACCTCCCTTGAGGTGCTGACCACATGTATGCGTCTCTTCCAGTGTTTAACAGAATACCCTGAGGTAGTTGGTGCTATAGATTGCAAGCACATCCACATCAAAGCACCACCCGGTGATCGGGGCAGGGTCTACATAAACCACAAGGGCTTCCCCTCCATCAACTGCCAGGTTGTGTGCGATGCCCAGGGCATTATCATGAATGTGTGTGCTGGCAACCCTGGAAGCTATCACGACTCCCACATCTGGCATTGCTCACAGCTGTATCAGGCGCTTGCCAGGGGGGACATCCCATATGCCATCTAGTGGGGGATGCTGGCTATGCACTGGAGCTGTGGCTGATGACACCCATCAGAAATCCACACACATCTGAACAAGAACACCATAATGAGGCACATGCACAAACCAGGATCATTGTAGAGCATGTGTTTGGGATGCTCAAGTCATGGTTCCACTGCCTTGACATATCTGGTGGAGCCTTGCAGTACTCTCCAGCTACATGTACACAAATGTTCATAGTACGTGCCATGCCACACAATATGATCCTGCAGAAACAGCTGCAGCAGGAACAGCATGGGGCAGGGCCACACAGCCCCCCACCATTGCCAAGGCCAGCACAGGCACAGAGGGACTTGGAGGAGGAACATCCTGAGCCTGCCCCTGTAGGCAGAAGGAGGTGTGCACAGTATGCCCAGGCCTTGGCAAAGAGGAAGCGCATAGCACACACACTGACACTGTAGGGACCCAGGGACTGATACCTGTCTCCAACTTGCACATACAGTAAAAGGGATGCCAAACATGACACAACCTGAGCTTTACCATGTACAGGGAGTGTACTATGTGCATCCAACATAGTCAGCCCTCCGGCACTGTCCCCAATACTGGCCCACCAACAAAGTAAGTCACTCTTCCTATCAATTACTGAATGGAGTAGTATGTTCTCATACTTGTATGTATGATATAGATGTAAGCATGCAAGGGAATTGGGTGGCTGAATGGGATAGCAGCAGACAGCTATATAGGACAACAGGAAATTCATAACAAATGCTGGTGTCAACATACTAGGCAGCACTACACATGGGGACAACCCCTATTGCAGTACATGTGATGGCCCAAAGAACTGTGGGTGTCAATGGGTCACACACATGGATGTCAATGATGGTCATATATCCACCACCAGCCTCACCCAGCAGGACAGGTGTAGATGACCATGAAGAAAGGCCGGACTAAGGCCCCCAAATGATGGCAATGGTGAACAGCCCCCCACCAGACCTACACAGACATACTATAACAGGTCTGGCAGTTGCATTCCATTTCTGAAGGGTAAGAAGTCTGAAACTGAAATATATCCAATTAAGATCTAACATGTGTACTTTATTGATATTCCTCCTGTCTGCATGATAGGTCACAATACAATATGAAATGGAAGCCAACAGAGTAACCGAAATACCAAATGTTAAAGTCTGCAGGTGTGCACCCCCCCCCCCCCACAATCCCAGGTAGAAATGCAGTAACAGATGGCCTGCAGCACTCTCAAATGGCCTACAGTCTTCTGGCAAAGGCCCATGCCTCACCCATAGTGCCAATGTATGGAATGTCAGGGGGTCCCAACTAACAACCTAACAGTAAACAGAAAACAAATGCAAGGCCATGTTGACAAATGCCATTAGCATGCCTCCCCATGTCCTACTGCAAGGACTGTGGATCAGGCCATAAATACTACTCGGATAAAGGCCCAACTATAGGGATACCTCTGAGATATTGCTTACATAATGTTAGGTGGAGGAGAGAGAATAACCGGGGGGGGGGGTGTAAAAACATGGATGTTATGGAGTATGTGAAGTCTGAAACTCTAATGTCTGCCCATACTACTCCCGACTGCAAACCCATGAATGAATAGCCACAAAGCTGCTTGTAAACCGCAATGTGAAGGTAAACTGACCAGTTATATAAGTCCTGCCTCTGGATAACCTGAGTGTATATGTACAGCTGAGAGGTGTGGCCCCAGCAGGATGTGGCCATTTCGTGAAGTTGAGAAAAGCACAAGGAGGGGAACCCCAGCCAGCACACTAACAAGGTGCTGCACCATTTACACAGAACCTATAGTCTGTAGCTACCCCTCCACAATGGCAGGTGTGTGCCAAAATGTGTAGTCTATATGCCTCAAAATATTGATCTCAGCTTCATTCATCTTGTATTTCCCGGTAAATAAATAAAGAATGGTAACTGTCAGTAGTTGATGACATGACACATCACAGTGTAAAACAGTACATATGTCAGAATATTTATGCTACAGCCAAACATGTCACACAAGCAGCACAGACAGCAATAGTTACAGTATCCCCTGTATATTAAGCCCATTGTGTCTCCATATTGGCAACCTATCTGCAGATATCTTGCAGAAACAGTTTGCTAGGTGTAGCTGTAGCACACAAACCCCCTGAATTGGAGTCCAACCCTCTCTGGAATGGATGCACACACTCAATATAGAAGTCATACTGTGTATGCTTCTACACTTAGAAAAATGAAGCCTATGTCTCACAACACAGTGGAGTACAAATATTGGTTATTCGCAGGTGTCTGTGCACACACACCAAATTGTACACCCATTGATACTTCACACACTCACATTGGATAGGAATACACATACATATCTAAGGCCAACATAATATAATATGTCAAACATACACACACAGAGACATGGGGAAGAGAAAGACAGACAGTGACAGAGAGAATCTCATTATGAGGCCTATCCCACCCACTACACATCTCATTGGCCTATATCACATGATGTGCTGATGTCATTCACTGTAGGAATACTTTTGGTTAGCCCTCAGCCCTATAGTGTCAGTTGTGCTTGTGATAACTGTGTAACACAACAGTACAAATAGGTATCCATGTAGCAGTTGTAATCTCAGTCCTGTCAAATGTAAAGTTGTGTGTAAGTGTGTGTGTGTGTGTGTGTGTTTCTAGATGAATGTGGTTGAGGCCATTCACACTCACTAAGTCTCCCGTACCCCTCCTTCAGCACTGCTGCTGATGTCACTCACCTTCACAGATACCTTTGGACAGCTCCCCAGCATATACTCTTCGTGGCACTTGTGATAACTGTGTAATACTATAGTGTAGCAAATTAGTTAGGTAGGAGTTCCAATCCATATCCAGGTAAATGTGAGTGTTTTTGTGAAAGAGTGTATGTATCCTTGTAGAGACCTGATTTTGTGGTCATTCACACTTACAACACTTCCCTTACCCCTCCTTTAGCACTGCTGCTGATGTCACTCACCTTTAAAGATACCTTTGGACAACTCTTCACCATATAAGCTCCATGGCACTTGCGATAACTGTGTAATACTATAATGTAGGAAACTAGTTAGGTAGGAGTTCTGATCCTGGCAACTGTATAAATGTGAGTGTTTGTGTGAGAGGGTGTGTGTATTCTTGTAGAGACCTGATTTTGTGGTCATTCACACTTACAACTCTTCCCTTACCCCTCCTTTAGCACTGCTGCTGATGTGACTCACCTTCAAAGATACCTTTGGACAACTCTCCGACATACAAGCTCCATGGCACTTGTGATAACTGTGTAATACTATAGTGTAGCACACTAGTTAGGTAAGTGTTCCAATCCTGATCTGGGCAACTGTGTAAATGTGAGTGTTTGTGTGAGAGAGTGTGTGTGTGTGTCCATGTAGAGACCTGATTTTGTGGTCATTCACACTTACAACACTTCCCTTACCCCTCCTTTAGCACTGCTGCTGATGTCACTCACCTTCCAAGATACCTTTGAACAGCTCCCCAACATATAAGCTCCATGATGCTTGTGATAAATGTGGAACAATGTAGTAGCAATAACTACATAGGTATGTGTTTGAATCTCATCCCTGGCAAGTGTTTGTGTGTGTACATATGTATGTCCATACTTCAAAGATTTTGGCCCCATTTACATCCAGTACACATCTCAGTGACTGACTTTAGCAGTCCTGCAGATATCATCCACCTTAGAAGTACCTGTTGGCAATCCTAAGCCATGTAAGGTCAGTGGTGCATGTGGTAAATAAGTAGCATAATGTAAATGTGTGTGTAGGGTAAAATATTTTTTGGAATCTCTCACCCACTACATCACCCAATGCCAATATTTGCAAGGGCTGGTGATGTTCCTCACCTTAAAAGTACCTTGGGACAACCTCCATTCTATAAGCTCTGTGGCATGTGCAATAAATGCAGTGCACTGTAGTAGCAATACATAGCTAGGTAGGGGTTTGAAACTCAGTACTGGCAAGTGTGTGTGTATCTGTCATCCGTACTCTGTGTGGGGGTCAGTGTGATTGTTTAATAACAGGATCCATTGGGGGTGGGTTTTGATAAATTATTATGTTGGGGACCTAGTATGTGTCAAAATGTCCACATTACAAGGCCAACAGTTGTCAAACACTGTAGAAGTTGGTATTGACAATCCACAGCCCTAAATGTCTTGTGCCATGTGCAATGACTATGTGACAGTGTGGATTATTGAACAATATAGGTCTACCCTTCTATTACTCAGAGACCACTCTCCACCCACGTATCATACACAAACACACTTGGCTAGGCAACAACCACTATATTGGTAGTTCCCCTGCATATTGCCTCACAGATAGTACCTACGGTGTGATTGCAGTGGACTAGTTGACCACAACAGTGCCACTGACATCAGAAAGTACTTTGATGTGTTACATCTCCTGACTGAGTGTGTGTTATCCAGCAAGTAAAAGGACATAGCACCCTGTTCCATCCCCTCAGTAGCCCAGTCAATGTGTACAGTGACCCTTTTGCCATGTTCCCCACTGGATGCCTGCAACAACTGTAGAGTCTGCAAACATACCCCACAAAGGGAATACCATGCCTTATACACATGCCCTGTATGGACAGATGCCACTAACTCTACTGAATACCCGTATCATACTGTCAATGTAGGTGCAATCACTACCTCACTTACATAGCCAGGTCTCACCAAATGAGGTCAGGAATGCTACATCAGAAGATACCAATCTGTCCACACAACATGCCCAAGAGACCTCAAGCACACTTCCACACATCAAAGGACATGCAGGTGGGACATCTGCACAACCCAGACACTGTCCATGTTATGGAATATAGATCACATACATGGGAAGCAGTGCGTATCACTGGCCACCCACAATAAAAACCTGGATGAGTGAATGGGGAATACAATACCCACCCCTGGGGACCACTCCAGTGACACACTGGGGACTATTGTCATGTGGCCTGATGCCAGGGTATTTCCTTGTAGAGCCTTCAGGCCCATTCACCTACTACACACCTATGAAGCAATGAGCTTATGGATCTCAGTACTGGCAAGTGTGTGTGCGTGTGTGTGTGGATAGTAATCCCAGCATGTTTGGTTGATGAATATCCCCTGTGGCTGTGGTTATTAACAATCGGAGGTGTGTCCAAACCAGAACATGTACCATTCTCCATTCTACAATACATGTTGTACACCAACATGTAAGATAAACTAGCAAAAAAACAAAAAGACAGCTTGGAAACACCAAAGCAAATTCTCTCTCAGTTTAATTCTCTTTCAGTTTAATGAAGCGCTTTTCATCATGTACATATGGCAAAAAGCTGTCTTTTTGTTTTTCGCTAGTTTGTACACCAACATGTGCCTATGTACAACCCTCAGCCCTATAATTTGTGAGGCATATGCAATCACTGTGTTACATAACAGGAATTACCGTGCACATACTATACCCTGCCTATGACATGGTGGATGTGTCACCACAGTGCCATGCCCTGTAGCCTTGCTGCAGGGCCACATCCTGGTGACACACAGATTCCTAGAACAGAAATGGGACACAGCATGTGAGAACACATTCACTCAGCACTTTACTTGTGGGGGGAGAGAGGGGTAAAGCTGGCACTGAATGTGTTGCCAAGACTGTGGCCAATATCTGTTGTCTCAGGATAGGTATTAGCTTTGTGCAGTAACTCGCAGCACTCGTGTTTAATGCTGTGGAGGTTGTTGATGTAATTATCAAGGCTGTTGTGACTGTCGTCAGTGTCTGCTGCATCCCTGCTGTCATAGATGCTTGTCGGGCTTCCATGAGGGATCCAAAGTTGTGTTTGAGGCTAATAAGGGAGTTCAACAGTCATGGGACGCCACCTTTCCCTGCAACAGTGTCCTCCTTTTGATGTACACTTTAGTTATGGCAGAGGACCATCACATTGTCTCCCAGTGTTTGGAGGACAATGTCTGGGTTCTTTTGGCTCTGGCTAGTGCCATGCATTCATGGACCTGTTTGTACAGTGCCTGTGTGTAGGATTCCACAGTCAAACAGCTACATCCCATTGCCATGGGTGCGGTGAAGACATCCACCCCCTGTTTCCCTGGCTGCAAAGTCAGCTTTGGAGAGTTTTTGCCAGGTGGTTGTCTTTGTGGGGGGTGTGGCTGACATGTTGCATTCCATGTTGATTACAGCCTGTGTGAATCTCACCATGCAGGGACTAACATCTGGGGATGAGCAACAATCCCATATTTAAGTGGTCAACACAGGTCAAGGTTGTTGCATCCTCTACCAGGGGCCAGTATGAGCTGGTCTAGGGCAATGGAAATGATGAATCCCAGAAGTGTTGGGCCACTGTACTGGTGATTGGCTATATTCCCCTGGTGATGGAGGGACTTATACTATGTCAGTGTTACATTGGAGATGGCAGGGTGCTGAGGAATGTGCATTGACAGTCTAGGGACATAGTTGTGGACCCATAGCAGGCTATGGTCTGGATTGCACTATTACACCAAGGCAGTTGTACCAGCTGTATCTCCAATGAATTATGATGGGATACTAGTCTGGAGGGTTTCTTATCCATAATGAATACGGAGACAACACCACCTGTGGAGGTATGGTGTGGTCCATGTTTGGGGGCTGACAGCTGTGGAATGCATCATAGCCTGATACTGCAGGTCTGTTGTCTGCTGCTGTGAACCACCTGTCTGTTGCAGAAGACATGTGTCCTCCACTCCAACAACTGCTATGAGTGACTGCATCTTGACAGTTAGATGTCCACTGCTGAGCAGCATGACCTTCAGATTGCATACATGTGTAGCTGTTATGGTTGTAATAACATTAGGAACACTGCCTAATAAGGCACCATAGGGATGGCAAGACACGTAACCAGTACCTGGCAACCCAGCGATGACAGATGTAGGACATCCATGGCAAGTCATTGGGTTCTGTCAGTCATGCCATCCCAAGCAGAGAGGTCCTGGATCCCCTGAGAATAACACATAAAACGTAAGCCGATGTTGCAATCAACCATCTGTTGATAGTACTGCAGCATCATTCTGGGTGACAGCAGAACACTGCCCAGGGCTACTGTCACACCTGCCTGGACTGCATAATCAGAGAGTTCAACCATGTCTCCTGTCATGTAATCCAGGGAGGTGTGTCCCAAGTCATTCACACCCACATGGATATGGAGTGATACTCATAGTTGTGGAGTGACATGACTGGCTGTATCATGTGTTAGATGCTGGCATATGATTGATATTTGGCTGTTACCTGCTCCATATTCAACCTAGTGAGTGGGATTTGTGTACCTCAGTATTGAGGTAGCTATGATCACTGTATTGTGCAAGGTGGTTAGCCTTAGGAGCTTAGTTTAGGGGCACACTGTGTAGGATAAATATGTGTCTCTTGGCATGTACCATGTCCCATTGTCTGAGTGGGTGTCTGCCTTGCTGGTCTGTGCTGTTTGGGTAGATGTCCACTGAGGGTCTCTGGGAAGGTGGGTGTGTGGCTTTTCACTGTATGTCATGGCTGTCAATGTGGGTGGTGTCATGGTGAGCTACGTGTTCCACATGGTGTGGTGCAGGTATTGGATCTTATTCTCTTTCTGCTGAATAGTTGCATGCTTGAGCTGTTTGGTTAGCTTTTACATACCTACATCAACTTTATTACAAGCTGAGATAAGTACAGACTTGCAGTGTTATAAGATAGTACTGCATTTTATTTTTTCTGTTTAATTGTTTCATTGAATATTGTGTTAAAAATAGTACTGCATTTATCTGCTTATTTATTTGTTCACTGAAAATTGTGAGCTCTCTCTCTGTCTGTAGTTAGTTGGTTTATTATTCTTACTTCATTGATATTTGGTGTAGAAGTCTTAGCCTAGAGGGTTTCTATGTGCCTTAAAGTCTTAGTCCCTTATCTCTGAAATTGTTTCTGCTGAATAGTTGCATACTTGAGCTGTTGGGTTACATACCTACATCAACTTTATTACAAGTTGAAATAAGTACAAACTTGCAGTGTTATAAGATAGTACTGCATTTTATTTTTTCTGTTTTATTGTGTCATTGACTATTGTGTTAAAAATAGTACTGCATTTATCTGCTTATTTATTTGTTCACTGAAAATTGTGAGCTCTCTTCTATGTCTGCAGTTAGTTTTCTTCAACCACCCTCCCTGTTCTTGTGGTATTCTATGTGCCTTAAAGTCTTAGTCCCTTATCTCTGAAATTGTTTCTGCTGAATAGTTGCATACTTGAGCTGTTGGGTTACATACCTACATCAACTTTATTACATGTTGAAATAAGTACAAACTTGCAGTGTTATAAGATAGTACTGCATTTTATTTTTTCTGCTGAATAGTTGCATACTTCAGCTGTTGGGTTACATACCTACATCAACTTTATTACAAGTTGAAATAAGTACAAACTTGCAGTGTTATAAGATAGTACTGCATTTTATTTTTTCTGTTTTATTGTGTCATTGAATATTGTGTTAAAAATAGTACTGCATTTATCTGCTTATTTATTTGTTCACTGAAAATTGTGAGCTCTCTCTCTGTCTGCAGTTAGTTGGTTTATTCTTCTCACTTCATTGATATTCAGTGTAGAAGTCTTAGCCTAGAGGGTTTCTCTGTGCCTTAAAGTCTTAGTCCCTTATCTCTGAAATTATTTCTGCTGAATAGTTGCATACTTGAGCTGTTTGGTCAGCTTCTACATACCTACATCAACGTTATTATAAACTGAGATAAGTACAAACTTGCAGTGTTAGAAGGTAGTACTGCATTTTATTTTTTCTGTTTTATTGTTTCATTGAATATTGTGTTAAAAATAGTATTGCATTTATCTGCTTATTTATTTGTTCACTGAAAATTGTGAGCTCTCTTCTATGTCTGCAGTTAGTTTTCTTCAACCACCCTCCCTGTTCTTATGGTATTACTCTTGGTGGCTTTAGAATTGACCGTCCCTCCTGTAAATTTGTGTTTGAACACTCCTCCTGGGCCCATCTCATTTGCTCACTCAACCGAGTACAGTGAGATCATATTTTGATTTCAGACACGACACTCCTACCTTTCCCATCTGTTCAGCCCTATCCCATCTCTATCCTAGTCAGTCTCATTAGCTCATCCTGCCTAATACAGAGATAACATCTGAGTAGGCATACCCACTTAGGCCCTGAACTTGTGTGATTGAAGACTGCTGGAACAGGGCTCAGTTCTGAGGTTTTTTAAAGATTAATTGGTAATTTGTTTAAATCAGTTTGCTTGTTTTCTATTGCTATAAAAATGTGCACCTTATCTGCTTTTACTGTATTTGTGTTTCTTCCTACTTTATTACCTTATTTTGCTTTTGCCTCTTCTTAAAAATACTCAATTCTGTTTATTCTACTGCATTTATTACTACTTGGTAGTAGCCTGATTAAATTGTAGCTGTTATTCTAAGTCTTTTGGTTAAAGCACTTGGGCTTCAGACCAGTTGTTTTACATTAAGAAGGTTTGTGATCTGCACTGTTGTGGCAGGACAGGTAGCTTACATCCTTCTAAGTTGGGAATTGCTGAGTGAAGGCTCAGTGTCCGTTATTCTAAAAGTGCATTAGTTCTGGTTTAAGCACTTGGGCTCCAGGCCAGTTATTTTACATTAAGAAGGTTTGTGGTCTGCACTCTTGTGGGAGGACAGGCTAGATTCTGCCCTTCTGAGCTGGGAATTCCTGGCCAAAGGCTTACCGTGCCTGCTTATTTGAACTGTTTTTCTGATACTGGTGCACCTTGTCTGCTCTAGCATAGACTAGATTCAGGCCTTTTGAATCTAGCTTTGTTTGTATAACTTGAGCACTAATCCAGGCCCTCTTTTTTGTAGAAGGTTCCCCTGCACCCTAGTGGCAGGAGTATGTGGTTAGAACTTGTCTTATTGAAGACTGCTGGAACAGGGCTCAGTTTTGAGTTGTTTTACTGGTTAACTGGGTAATTTGTTTAAATCAGTTTGCTTGTTTTCTATTGTTATAAAAAATGCACTTTATTCATCTGCTTTTACTGTAAT
Organism: Protopterus annectens; assembly: GCF_019279795.1. Taxonomy (NCBI): domain Eukaryota; kingdom Metazoa; phylum Chordata; order Ceratodontiformes; family Protopteridae; genus Protopterus; species Protopterus annectens. The sequence goes on from NC_056732.1 coordinate 1,492,063,920, forward strand.
TCTCTTTCTTCCCACTTTAGTACCTTATTTTGCTTGTGCTTCTTCTTAAAAGTACTCATTTGTATTATTCTGCTGCAGTTATTACTGCTTGGTAGTAGCCTGATTAAATTGTAACTGTTATTCTAAGCCTTTTGGTTTAAGCACTTGGGCTTCAGACCAGTTGTTTTACATTAAGAAGGTTTGTGGATGGCATTGTTGTGGTAGGACAGGTAGCTTACATCCTTCTAAGTTGGGAATTGCTGATTGAGGGCTCAGTGTCTGTTATTCTAAAAGCGCATTAGTTCTGGTTTAAGTACTTGGGCTTCAGGCGAGTTATTTTGCATTAAGAAGGTTTGTGGTCTGCACTCTTTTGGGAGGAGAGGCTAGATTCTGCCCTTCTGAGCTGGGAATTTCTCGTTAAAGGCTTATTGTGCCTGCTTATTTGAACTGTTTTTTTTTTCTGAAATTAGTGCGCCTTGTTTGCTGTAGCCCAGAAGTTAGTAGTTTATTGGCCATTTTGGGCTAATTTCTATCTCTTTCATTTCCGTGCTGTAAAAACTTCATTTGATAATTTTTTTTGCACTTGTATTCAGCTCAGCAAGTGCCTGCCAGGTGTCCTGCAGAGTTCTACAGCAGCAGAGAGACAAAAGAGAGACTTTGGAGTGATTAAGTAACATTTTACTGCATTTTCTTGCTGTCTTTAACTAATTCCGCCTAAAATGCCAATTCTTTAGCGTTTCTGTGATTTAAAAAGCTTGTTTCTGCTACATATTGTACTTATTTGCTGCCTGCACTTGAACTAAATCATTTTTGTGTTTAAATAATCTGTTTAACTGTTGTAGGCTACGCACTAAAGTGCGCCATTTCTGTGCATTTAAAGTGTTTTTTTATTGTATCAGCTTTATTTTCTGAAAAAAAAATACTTGTTTCCCGCCTTTCTGAACTAGTATAGTCCAGTTTTCAGGTTATTGCTGAATGCAGGACTGTGTTACAAGTTTCTGTGTTGCCCATACCTTACTTGGATAGAAGGAAGTTTCTCTGTTTACCTGTGAGAGAGGGGAGCTTTGAGCAGCCTATCTGTCCCTGGAGGTGTGGTTTCAGGCCAGAAGTTAGTAGTTTATTGGCCATTTTGGGCTAATTTCTATATCTTTAACTTCCCTGCTATAAAAATTGCATTTGTGCAGTTTTGCGCACCAGGCAGCACCGGTTAGCTAGGGTTAAACTATTCCCTGCACCGCAAAGTGTACTCTTCAAATTTTCCCTTGGAACTAGACAAACTTTCAACTTAAGCACTCAAACCATTCATTTCACAGCCCAGCACTTGCTCAAAACTCATAGCAAGCACTAATTAACCTGACCCCCCCTGTACTGTCCAGAAGGACAAGGCTCTCTATTTGTCCCTACCAGCAAATCAGTAAAACAGCTCACTTTACCTATTCAGGCATGTCCAAAGGGCAGTTTCAGGTGTACTCTCCAGTCCAACTGGTGAATCTGGGCATTTTTAGGCAATGTTACAACTACCTCATGTACACTCATGTACACAGACAACCCTCTCCTCCTATCACCAAGCACCCCTATATGCAAGAGATGCAATTATACAGCCAAACTGGAGGCAAAGCTCTCTCAACCCAAGACTGGAACTGACAGTCAAGAGGAGAAGGAAAATACTTGCAACACACCACCAGTCTCACATAGACCTACTAAACCAACACCGGCAAATAACACGCATAAATACATGAAAACATACTCGGAGGCTCTAAATAAAAATCTGCAAAAGCAAAGGAGACCTCCAAAGGAGACACCCAAGCAACCTCCACACCCCATCACAAACCATGAAACACATACTTCACATAATCAGTGTGCCATGCAATCATGGCCCTTAAAGCAAAACAACATACCCAACACACTAGTAATAGGTGACTCTATAGTCAGGCACACTGATGTCTGACTAACTAGGCTGGACAAGGAGAAGGTTACAGTTAGCTGCCTGTCGGGTGCCAGGATCCGCCACATAACAGAAGCACTCATCACTCCAGAACAAGTACAAATACGACTGTCATTCTCCATGTTGGTGTGAATGACCTAAGATGTACCTCCCTGGTCTCTCTGATCATGTAGCCTAGGTCGGTATGACCCTGACCCTGAGTAGCATCTTGCCATCACCAAGAATGATGCCACAGTATAAAGAAAAAATGATCAATTTCAACAATTGGCTAAGTTTCTGGTGTCATTCAAAGGGGATCCAGTATCTGTCCACCTGGGATGACATGCTCGACAAGCCATGTTGCTTCACAAGAGATGGCTTGCACCTGTCACCCTTAGGCTTTCGAATACTGGCCAAGGATTTTGCCACCCCCATAGTGCCTTTTTAGGCAAGGCTCAAAAGACAAACCCACCACCGTAAATAGCACAAGTAACCAAAAACTGAGGGTAATGCTACTCAACGCCAGAAGTCTAAACCTCAAAATGCATGCACTCAGGGCACTCCTCAGTATGGAGAACATCGATATATGTGCAGTAACAAAAACCTGGTTTAAGGCTCCAGAGAGCACCCCAGCACTACCAGGCTATAACTCATACCATACTTTTCGGCCACAGAACCCGAACCAAAACACAAAAGGCGGGGGTGTATCCATATTCATCAAGGATACCCACACCTCCAGGTTAGTGGCACAGCACAATGCCTCTGAGATCATCCGTGTGCAACTAACAATGGACAAAACTGCAATTCAAACTGTAGCTTGCTACAGATCACCCACCATGAACCAGTACCCCCATTCTGCATTTCTGGAGACACTGGAAAATATGAAAGTCCTACCAAACACCCTAATATTAGGTGATATCAATTAAGCAAACATTAACTGGGAGAACTACTCAAGTACTAACTCCCTTGCCCAACGCTTCTTAGAATTTATAAACTCGAAAGTCCTGGTTCAACTGGTCAACAACCCCACCAGAGGTGACAACATATTGGACCTGGTCATCACCAACATGGGCGACCAGTGTTCTACACCAGAGGTCAACCCCTCGCTGGTTAGATCAGACCATAAACTAATCACTCAGGATATCCACATTCCGCCCCCACCCCCAGTCAAGGAAACCACCATGAAAAACTTTTCAAAAGCAAACTTTACGTTACTTAAGACTGAAGTGGAAAGGTTCACAGCCCCCATGCTAAAGGAAAGTGCTGTCCAAGCTGCTGAATCCCTTACAAAGGCACTCTATGAGCACCTGCAAGAATGCACGGATCGTGCTATCCCAAGCAAAACCAAGACCCACTCCTCCAAGAAAAGGAAACCAGTTTGGTGGACCCCTGCCATAAACAAGCTATACAATAGAAGGAGGAAACTTGTACAGAAAAGAGTAAAATCCCATGAAGGAAGGACATCCCTGATCAGTATCATCAAGAAACTACGATCCCTCACAAAATCGCCCAAGGCTAGCTTCGAAAGAAAAATTGCCAAGGACTCCAAAGATAGCCACAAAGTGTTCTTTAGCTATGTCAAGAACCTAAGTGGAAACTCACATACCAGCTCTGAGTTAGTGCAGAATGGCACAAAATACACTGAACCAACTGATATTGCCAACATTCTGGCAGACAGGTTTAGTGCAAACTTCACCCCCCTCTCACCCTCTAAAGGGCCCATAACCATAACAGAAGAATGTAGAGACATGGCAATCACTGACACACATGTTAAAACAGCCCTATCCAAAGCCAAAAACACAGCTTCAGTGGGACCAGACGGTGTCCCAGGCTGTGTCTTACACGAACTCCAAAATGAACTTACCCCTCACCTAAACAAACTGTTCAAACTCAGCCTCTCTACAGGCTGCATACCCATAGAGTGACACACAGCAACAGTTATCCCGCACCACAAAGGTGGAGCCACAACAGACCTCAGGAACTATCGCCCTATAGGCCTGAGTAGCCTGGTCTGCAAGGCTATGGAGCGCATCATCATGGAATTAACACAGACATTGGGAAACTCAAACATTGGACCCTACCCAGTTTGGCTTTGTTAAGGGCAGATCATGCCTCCTAATCCTGCTGGACTTCTTTGAGACAGTTACCAAGGCTTTAGATGAGGGAAATTAAGTCCACACAGCCTACCTAGACCTCGCAAAGGCTTTCAACACCATTCCCCATTCTGGTATTATAGACAAGCTTACCAGCCTGAACATAAACCCCTACGTCATGAGATGGTTTGCCAATTGGCTCATGGATAGAACCCACACAGTGAGAGTTGTAGGCTCTAGGTCTGACTCTAAACCAGTTACAAGTGGCATCCCCCAGGGCTCAGTCCCGGGACCCCTCCTGTTTGGTACATACTTCTCAGAGGTACAGGCAAGCACAGGAGGACTATGGCTGACCAAGTTCACAGACGACTGCAAACTGCAGGCCATAACTGACTCTCCGGCTGATACAGACTTCCTCCAGAAGGGTCTCACTGAGACGGATACCTGGTGTCAAAATTATGGCCTCAAGCTAAATGCCAAAAAGTGCATAGTCATCCCCTTTGGAAAAAACAAAGTACCCGTGAACTACCACATACGTGGTAGTCCCCTAAATACAGAAAATGTAATAAGGGATCTGGGAACCCAAGTAGACAGTAATCTCTCCTTTGATAATCATATTGCCAAGGTAGTTAGAAAATCCTTCTATGTGGCCCACCTTATCACAAAAGGGTTTGCATCTAGAACAAAAGAGGTTATTGTGCCCCTCTACTCATCACTCATCAGACCCATCATAGAGTACAACGCCCCATTTGGGATGTACCTTACAAGACACCTGCAATAGCTGGAAAGATCACAGAAGTACCTCACCAAGGGGATTATTGGCCTCAAACAGATGCCCTATGCAGCCTGACTGAAGAAACTCCAGCTGTACTCAGTTGCATACCGCTTACTCAGAGGTGATCTCTGCCTGACATACAAGGCCATGTCCAACCCAGAATTGATGGACATGCTCCACCTAAAAAACCCAAATCCCTGAGAGCCAAATTCTCTAGGGATCTAAACTTCACCACAATGATAAATAGGACGTGCTGGAGGGATATATTCTTGTCCCAGAGACTCCCCATGCTTTGTAACAGGATTCCAATCTACATTAGGCTGAGCCCCTCACTAACACTCTTCAAGAGAAACCTTGATGAGTGGATGGGAAACAGAAAATTTACCCTGGGGATCACTGCAGTGGCTCTGCTGGACAGAGGCACAGGGAACTAATGGCTCTGCTGGACAGAGGTATAGGGAACTAATCTAAGGAGACGTCGAAAGCTAACATTCTGGCTAGGCTTACAGATGCCCTTGGGCAGATAGCCTAGTACTTACCTATGAACCTATGAACCTATGACCTGCTAGTCCAGTCTTTGCTGGAGAGTGCATATGTCCACATTGTGTGATATATGGATAGTCCTCACAGGTCTGAGTGGAGTTTAGAGGGGAGGGTTGTCTGTGTACATGTGGCAGTTGCAACAGTGCCCCAGAATGGATAAGTGCACCAGGTTAATGGGTGAAAGCACAGATAACCACCCTTTAAACATGCCAGGAGGGGTGGACATAACTAGTAAGCACTGGGGCGACATCTGTGATGAACAAGTACTGCTGATGGCTCACAGGTGTGCCATACTTCTTGATACAATAACCTGGTGAAGTGCCAAGCCATAATGCTAGTTGAAGTGCAAGACAGAAAGAACTATCACGATATATGGGTGGAACAGAAGGCAGACTGTCATGTGTAATACTTTACCACAGCTGTGCAGTTATCAGCAGCTTTGGCTATATGAAAGTTCAGTAAGTTCTGTAGCGCTTGCAGTAACTGCATAACACCATAGTGGACATACCTAGATAGGCAGGAATTATAATCCCAATACTGGCAGGTGTGTATGTGTTTGTGTGTGTGTGTGTGTGTGTGTGTGTGTGTGTGTGTGTGTGTGTGTGTGTGTGTGTGTGCGTGTGTATGTGAATCATGTACTATCTGGCTCATACCATTTTTGACCTACGTTCTACCATTTACACTTCTCTTCACTCCAATTTAGTAGACCTGTTGATGTCATCCACCTCAGAAGTACCTTTGGTTGAGTTGGAAATGTATAAGTTCTGTGGTGTGTCTCATAATTGTGTAGCACTATAGTAAGAATACCTAGATAGGCAGGAGTTCTAATCATAATGCTGGCAACTGTTTGTGTGGGAAGATCATATGTGTGGCTTATATCATTTTGATGGGTATACCAATCATGGCTGGTGACCACCTCCAGCTGCCATTATTTTATATTGTGTGGTGACAGCATCTGCCTCACATGCAACAGATTAAACCATCATACAGTCCTCTGTACAGATGTGTCTGAAATATCCATATGTTTGCAACCTATACATGATTGGAAGTGGTCTGTGTGCCTTAACAATGCCCATGTATGTGATGTTATAGCCAAATAGGCCACAACGAGTGTACTGACACATGTGGCACCATGAGGTATCATACCTGCCTGAAACATCATGCTGATATGACATCTGCTGTCCTCACAGGTGACCAGCCTTGTAAGTGCAATACATAAATCCAAATGCTTGGTTTTACAAGTGAACTGTACCTGTTATGGGTCACATTAAAGGCTGGAAGAGGTTTGGACTGTCATATTGTGGTCCTAATTAGTATGTAACAGAAACACCTTGCATCTTAAGAGGGGTCTGTACACAATTTCTATCCACTGTATACCAGTAATGTGTCATGCATGACCTTAACTTAGGCCGTTTGTCCAGCAAAATTTGCTAGCCTCTGTCCAGACGTCTTGGCACTGGCAAGTTGTGAGGTTTGCTACAGGAATGTTGAATTCACGTCAGATAGGCCCCAATGGTGACCACTGTGATGCAATGCAGTTAACCCCAGCACAGGTGAACATGCACAACAAGCAATATAGCTATTGCATAAAGCAGTATAGCTATAACTGATGGTTGTGTGCATGGTAAATTGCATGCACTTCACATGCCTGGGGTATTGCTAGGCAACAACAGAACAATGTAATACTCACCAGCTTCAGGTTGCTGTCCCATATGCAGACCAGAGGGGTCCTAGGTAGTTGTGAGAGGGAGTTATTGTCAGCAGACGCACATGTGGCCTTGGTATAAGATGGATGCAGTATGTCTGCACATCTGCAGTACTAACCTCAATAATACACAATGTCCTGTCCTCACCATAAAGAAAACCCCATCTACAACTGCAATCGGACACATGCATGTAGATACAATACAGATACATGTATGTCTGATACATTAGTCTACTAATCTCCACTGAGCCCTTACCTGCACGCTCCTCATCCAGTGTATGTGTACAACCCACCTCCACAATGCTTTCCTCAGCGTCATGGCTTGTGTGCTGGGCATGTGGCCCAAGTGTGGTGAGGAGCTCCTCAGTGGGTGTCAGTGGGGGCTGGATGGCTGGGCCCCCACCTGTGGCTAGCCTGTCCCTCTCTACAGCAGCAGCCCATTGGTGGTCATGGCATTTGAGGTTGGTGGCCCGATGCTGCACATGCTCATGAGTTCTACTGTGCAGGCCGGCATCACTTACCCTGTGGACCACACTGTTCCACAGGGCAGTCCTCTCACAAACATCTTCTGCTGTCCATCCACATGATAGGGCATAATGTCCAGTCACATATTGGGTGATGATGTCTGTTTCCCCAACAGAGAATGCTGGTAGGCAAGCACTATGCATGTTACCTGGAAGGCATAAACAGGAAAAGGTCACAGGACCTCATACAGTTGTCAAAATGCATATCAACAGTGGATATTACTTGCAAATAATCCAGACTACACCGTAACCCTCCTAGCTATCATGGCTATAGCAGCTTGCATTACACGCCTGTCTCTGAACTATCTTATTCCCCCCAATGTTGGACACTTGAGTGCATAATCCTCTATCCTCTATTCATTTCTGTGTAGAGAGTTGACAGTGATCATCTTCCATGTGGATGGTGTGTGTACGGTGGCAGGTCTGTGTTTGACTGTGGTGTGTGATGGAGCTCTGAGCACATGCCTGAGTTCACGTAGGAGGCAGACACTGATGCTATTATGCCCCATGGAGATATGCTGTTGTTGCCATCAGTAGGCAATATGTACATGCTCACCATTGCTGAGGGGAGGAGTGTGGTTGATGCGCATATCTCCATGTACGACTGGGGTGGACAGGGTGGTGATGTTTCCACCTAACCTGTGTGATGCAGGTTGCCTATATCCATGGCATGTGTGTATGAGGTGTTCTTTATCCCCAGTACAGGGTGAATTGTGTTGTTCCTTCTGGGACTTACAACATATGTGGAGACACGATTGCAATTGTTCTTGGTGGTGTGGATATGTCCAATTTATAGTCATAGTCACCCTTACAGGATGTCACCTGTGAACTTGCCTGCTTGCTCAGATATAGCTGGACTTGCTTCAGAGTTGTTGCCTGCACCTATGTATCCCTGTACAGCCAATGTAACAACCTATTATGTGGTTTGTGTATTACTGCTGTCCACGAAAGGGGATTACTCTACCTTGGTGGAGGCTGGATATACAGGCCAGGTACTGCTGTGTCCATATAGCTACAGTGTATATAAAGGGTACACATCCCTGATAAACTGCCTGGTATTTGTGCAAATGGAACATGACACCACAATAACTCATTTCATAACAATCCCCACCTGTAGTGTGACCTATAGCCTGTACAATTCAGTTGAAAACATAACAATTCAGTGAAAACATATGGAAATAATACTCAGTACAATAAGCCAGTTGAATGAGTGTGAACACCCTTAAACTTGTGTATGCACCTCTTGAGATGGTTACAGCATTCATACGTCTTGGTCTGGGCTCTAACATTATGGCACATCTTCACTTGGTAATAGTTGCTCACCTTCCTAGAAACACCTTTGATTGTATTGCAATGGAATTGGACAGGTTAGGGGTCACATTCAAGATGAGAAACATTATGAAATCATCTTCTGTGTTCTGATTGTCATACAGCACACAATCCTGGCATTCCAACAGGGGTGTGTACACTTGTGATATCCATTGTATATAGGTGTTGATATAGCTGGTAGTGGTAGGCATGGACAGAGGGTCATAACACAGGTGGACACTTCTCTGATTAATACCTAATAATTATGCCTACTCTAGTACCCAATGCAATCACCAGTAACTGTACACATATAGGTCTGTTGTATGCACTGACACTGACATTACACCCATGTGCAACATGCACAACCTATTTACCTGACTGCGTGAAACCCATATGATTAGTTTTGTGCCTTCGAGCTGAACATATGCATACAGACATGTGCTCAGGGGATACCTGGTATA
>NC_056732.1:1492080731-1492180731 GCF_019279795.1 Protopterus annectens
GTGTTTGGAAATCGAAAGCCCATGAGCCACCAAATGGAAGCAGTGGGACTGAGGTCCCCACCTATGGGCAGTCACCATTGCACCTTCATGGCCCCGAAGGTGGCTCTGCTGGGGGCTGAGAAGGAGGGGAAGGCTGACCCTCTAAATGAGCCACACTGTCCTCAAGCTGGCATAGCAGATCTCCAAATTCCTTTTGGAACTCGCTACTCACCAATCCCCAGACCTGGCTTCGAGTGACGGTATCCTCTCTGAGCCCACTCCCTGGGGGGGACGAGCCAGGACCAGAAGAAGAGGAGGTCTTGGGGTGGGTCCCAGATGTGCTGAGGCCCAGTGCCATGGCCAGATGAGGTGGGAGAGGTGGGTCTGCTGGGACCAGCCTTCCTAAATGTGCTATGGTGTTGCAGTTTTGGAACATATGTGGGTTAGTAATAGTCAACACAATCCAGGATTAGTTATAACAGCATGGATATATATTCCCATTAACCCAAAACAACAGAATTGGAACAGTTGCATAGCAAACAGAACACATGCATATATGGAACCACAGTGGCCATTACAACGACATGCAGGTTACATTGATAGCAACAGGCCACCAATGATAGTATTTCAACATAGAACATTAATAGAAACACATTTCAATATTTATTGAACTATAGGACATGTGTCCCAACAGTAGGTTTGGTGTAAGACATTCCCATTAATTTGTGTGTTTAGATTATTATTGCAGATATGTTGTGGGGGAGAGAGAGATGTCAATTAACAACTTGTATATCCTTGCAGTACTCACAACTTTAATGACCATTGCTCTAATCGTTACTCTACAGGTATTATTACAATACTCTATGGCCTTGGTTTGGCCAGCAGTATGTTTGTACACATCTTATAATTCAACCATCTTATAGCTACTTTCTACTTCTCTTACCTGGAAGACCTGTGGGGGGAATGTTTGTTAACACTACCTGACTATTTCTACACATATTCCCAAAATCCTAGTTATAATTATGCATACAGCTTACTACCACTCGTGGGATTTGAACCATGGCTGTGTCTGCTAAAAATACAGCAATTTGTTTCATCAGAGTGAGCTATTAAGCAACTGCTGTTTCTTCCTTTAGTGTTTTCTGTCCAAGTCTCTCTTGGTTGTACAATATGACCCTGTAATTACAACAGTCTTATACAGACATTTCTAGACATATTTTGTATGTAGCACAGTGTGGGAAATAGTGGTTAACACAACATTACTATTCAGATATCAGATCTTGATGAATGCAACATGTCAAGCCATACAATATCAGTGTAAACACAGCCAGCCCAGGATTTAGATCTTTATTGCCAGGCAGTTACAGTTGTCTTACCTGGAAGACCTGTGGGGGAAATGTTTGTTAACACTACTTGCCTGTTTCTACACATATTCACAAAATTCTAGTTGAAATTATGCATACAATTTACTCCCACTCCTGGGATTCAACCCATGGCTGTGTCTGCTAAAGATGCAACAATTTGTATATCATCAGAGTGTGTTATTGAAAAACTGGTGCTTCTTCTTCCAATGTTTTCTGTCTAAGTCTCTCTTGGCTGTACAGTCTGACCTTGTAATTACAACATTCTTATACAGACATTCTAGACATATTTTTATGTAGCACAGTGTTGGAAACAGTGGTTAACAGAACATTACTATTCAGATATCAGATCTTGGTGAATGCAACATTTCATGCCATACAATACCAGAGTAAACACAACCAGTCCAGGATTTAGAACTTTATTTCCAGGCAGTTAAACTTTTATTTAAACATGACCTACATGGGACTATTACTGTCATATCATCTGGTTTATTCAGTACAAACCATGCACATTTTTTATACTGCCAGGTGACATTTTACTCCTTTATATTTATTTGGTATGACTACTACAAGCAGAATTGTTACTCACCAGCCTTGTGACGCAGCCTTTGCAAACTACTGGCATGGGCTTTCTGGATCACAGCCTGCTCAGCTGGAGCTGTAATGAAAATAGAGAAACATTTAGTCATCCCTAACCATCACATACACAGGCTGGACTTTGGTAAACAGTTATTGCTATAAATACTTACACACTGCTGGGACATCTCCCCTCTCTCTTGCTTCTTGGACCCATAGTTCAAAGAGCTCCCTCTTCCTACGTTTCAAATCGGCATAGTGGTGCTGGACCTGCTCACCAGTCTGAGGGATACCAGTGGCACTGGTAAGATCATGGGCGAGACTTCCCCAGGCTTCTGCTTTATATTGGGAGCCCTGGTACTGGTTCTGCAGCAGTCACACATCATGGTTATGACCTTGGACTCCTGTATGCCCCAGCACTGCACTCGATGCCACATTGGAGAGTTACAACCAGTTATGAGCTGTATTCCCACCTGCAGGCTTTAAATGCAGCTGATTTTCTGCCCTTTGCTGTGATTGGACGGTTTTGAAAATGCTGACCTAAGCTAAGCTACAGGCAAACCTGTTTAGCTATGGTTGGCAGTGCTTAAGGTGGCAGGTTCATCATTGCTTACCAATGGGCAAATCCACTTATCTGGGCTACTCATTGCTTAGTATTCATATGTACACAATGCTTACACCCGGTCAGCATAGTTGCGCAATGCTTAGCATTGCTTATGTTTTATTTTACTAGACTACCACCTGTATGGGATTGATTCATCATTCATTACATAATATAGATTTATTTACCTTCCCTGACATCCCCCAATGTGCTGTAATTACATTTATTCTTGTGTGACTATACTGTATGGGGCACTTGTGTTTATATGGGGGTTTCGCTACTTTATTACACTGACACGTCACATCTGGACCTAATACACTACTCTGGTTGAGAAATATAAGCTACTTCCTACGTAAATATACAAATTAAAATTGTAATGTTTACACATACAAAATGGAAATGGCTTTGGGGAGGCTTGGTGAATGACTGCATGCAAGGCATATGCTCTGACTGCTATACTATTGCACTTATGCTTATGCTGCTTGTTTATTGCTATTTAACTTATCATACCGGGTTCCGGTGTGTAGATCATGAGATGAATGCCCGCGAGCTATAATGCCGAAACTAGAAGGCTGCAGCACCGGTAGACCATAGAGCGTTGCGGCCGAAAGGGAGATACGCCGTTGGAACCCACATCTGTGGGAAAACAAACAAATGGAGACAACCCCTAAAGCAGCTACGTGGGCTGCAAACCAACAGTGTAAACAGCTGCAGAAAGCCAAAAACAAGTAAAGCCAAATGAACACAAATAAAAGTATCATACCTCAACCGCTCCACATGTCCACACAAAGCACAAAAATACATTCAACACGAAAAGAAAAGCAACATACCTGTAGATCTCCACAAGACCTCACAAACCCGCACACTAAACATTCCCGGGAAGCAAGTAGTACAATCCATAGTAGCTGCAGCTGCAGCAGAGCGTATGTACATGCGCATTTTCCAGACAGCAAATCCCTGCCAATACAGTCTACCATTATATAACAGCACAGACAGCCCTGAGCTGTGCAGAATATGTGTAACCTAAATACCACACATATGTGGACATCCAGCAGTGTAGTGGAACATACAGATGAGTTTCAGACTTCATACCCCTCAGAAAGTACATGCTACTGCAAGACCTGTTGGTGTAATACCAATCAAGCATGTCACAGCATGATAGACACAGTGTCTCTGTGAGTACCTGTGTTATGAATGGTTCCATTTCATGCCCAACCCATAGTGATGGAGAGGCATGCCTGCAACAGACAGCAACTGTCCTGCCAGAGCCCCCCTAGTGCAATGGCAGGTGGGAACATGACAACTCAGGCAAGCACAGACTACCAAGCCAACAGCAGGGAATAAACATTGTAGTAGGGGAACACTGTCACGCAGGGGTAGCAGCCCTACACCTAGTCCACAGCAGAATGTGTGTATTGCAGGGGCTGCCAAACCCATCCATTGTTTGCTGGAGCTGGGGTACACAAGTATGCAGGCCCATGTAGGCAGACAAGGGTGCAACACAGAGTAACCTCCCTATGTAACCTCTGTCACTGAAACTGAGACTAGGCCCCACACCCTGATTGGCCGGGAGCAACAGCTGGGAGATAAAGGGGACCTGTTCAGTACACATAGAAATTATGTTGCAAGCAAGCCGTGCAGACGCTTACCAAACTACAAGCACTTGTCAGCCCCATGGCTGTGTGAACTGCACATAGTGAAACCCTAGCAGAACGGGTAGTCAGAGCAAGGTGGAGTACAGACAGCTGCACAGGGAGTACAACACAATGTGGTGTACAGCAACTATTCTAACATCTGATAGTGACTTGTACCAGTGACGTGTATACATCCTGTTCCCAGCTACACTCGCCATGATGGATATTGAGAGGCCATCAACAAGTGGCATTACCATGATGGAATCTATGTACCTGTATAGCCCTGGTCAGCTTGGCAACAGATACAGCACAGTGCCCAGCCAACAGGGCAAACCAATGCTGGTAGTGGAGGGATACCTCTACCATTTGGAGCATGAAGCACCACCTAAACGGTACTGGGCATGTATCAAGCGGAGAGTACAGGCCTGCAGAGGTCATGCCATCCCTGTTCTTCAGGATGAGGGGGAAGTACTGCTTAAATCACTGCCACACAAGCACGGCCCAGATGCAACAATAGCCCAAGTGGCTACACTGCGAGCAGAGCTGTGGCAGAGAGCAGTAACCGGCAATGACCTGCCAAGCCTGGTAATGCAGAGTGTCCTAGGCACAGCAGATGACAATGTACTGCAAGAGATGCCTTGCCATGCCACCCTGCATTGTAGCATAACCGGGGTACGGCAGAGGGCATGGGCATCCATGACCACACCTCCAGTAACACTCGCGGATATTGATGTCAGCCAGTATCCACTCTGTAGTGGCAGCTTTATCCTCCGTAGAAGGTCTGATATGGATGGGACTGATTCCTTGGTTCTACTTACAATGTCACAGAATCTGACTGATCTGTGCAGATCTGACATCATTCTTGGGGATGGCACCTTCCCTACATGGGCTGATATATGTCGCCAGCTGTATACATTACATGGATGTATTGGCACCCTCACCTCAACAAGGATTGTCCCCCTGGTGTACTGTCTCATGACAAGGAAGTCAGAGTCTGCATACAACAGTATGTGGGAGATACTGAAAGGTATGGCCGCAGAACAGGGATGCACCTTGGCTCCACAGTATATTATGACTGATTTTGAGAAGGCAGCGATCCTTGCCAGCCATAAGGCATTCCCTAAGAGTATTCTGAAGGGGTGCCTTTTCCATTTTGCAAAGATCATTTGGTGCCAGATCCAGCATCACCACCTTGTGGCCCTCTATGGTACGGACACTGCTTTCTCAATTGCCATCCACAGGCTAATTGCATTGGCATTTTTACCGGTGGAAGATATTGTCCCTGCATTTCTGGACATCGTGGCTACTTTACCAGGCTGTGCACAGACTATTGGCATATTTCTGGATCATCATTATGTGCAAGGCCGACCACGCAAGTATGCATCCCACTGCTCTGCACAGCGACTGCCATCGTCCTACCCTTTGAGGTTTTGGAATGTGTGTGATGTCTCTGACATGGACTTCCTGCGGACTAATAACCATGTAGAGGCATGGCATCGTCGGCTGAAGGTGTTACTGGGACGCCCTACTGTGCAGCTATCCAACCTTCTGTCTGTTCTGCAACAGGAACAGAACCTGACAGATACCCGATGGGAGTCTCTTTTGAGGGGGATGCCTGTGACACTACGTAGGAAGGCTATTGTTGTAAGGGAGCGTTGTCTAAAGCACATCTTGCAACATAAGTGTGACTACAGTGATGTGCAGGATTTTCTCCATGCTGTGGCACATTTCTATAAGTTGTGATTATATCTGGGTTTAGTATGCACCAAACACTGCACACATCACTTTACATATTGTGTTAATAAAGGCTTTGCCCACAGTACACAGGTTTCACACTACCACTTTCATGCCCACTTGGCATCCTATGGCAGTTGCACATGGTGATTTCTAGGGGGTGTAGAGTGTATCACTAAGGCGGTTTGTGTCTCCCACCTGTGGTTAGGGTGCAGGGGGTTCCTCTATTCCCACAGGGAATTGTCTGTAGGCATTTGTCACTGCAACTAAACTGCCAACCTGCCATGTGTCCACATCCAGCTGTCTCACAGGGGGGTGTCGCACTACCTAGGTGCCTGAACCCATTTTTTACTTCGTACCCTTCAGAATATCCATGCTAATGCTAAACCTGTTATTCTGTCACCTTTCTGGCTTTGTGCAGACAATTGTCTCTTATGGCTTTGCCAGATTTCTTACTCTGATGGGTTGGGAGGTGTGCGTTGTGTACTTCATACCTGCTGAAATTTCATGCTAATGTTAAACCTGTAATTCTGTGAACTTTCTGGCTTTGTAAGGATGATTGTCCCTTATGGCTTTGACCAGATTTCTTACTCTGATGGGTTGAGAGGTGCACATTGTATGCTTCATACCCTACCAAAAATTCATGCTAATGCTAAACCTGTTATTCTATTAACTTTCTGGCTTTGTAGGGACGATTGTCCCTTATGGGTTTGCCCAGATTTCTTACCTGATGGGTTGGGGGTGTTACGAGCATTCCTGCTCTATTTAAATTGCCGTATGGCAATTCTAGTGTGCAGGGGGCATGTGTATTGTGAGAGCACTGCTCTCAGACACACCCCCTGCACTCGTACACAGAACTGTGTTCATTTTACAGCATGGCAGCACTCCTTCATGAATATGCATGGCTCGCTGCCGTGCTGCACAGGAACGGTCCGTTCCTGAATTCGGGGGTCAGTCTTTCCGTATATAAATTGTGGTTGCAAGGTTAACTTGTGTTCTTATAGATTCATAAGTTCATAGGTCCATAAGTGTTTACTAGGCTAACAACTGCACTCAGAGTCAGAATCAGAGTCACATTTATTGGACAAGTATGTGCACATACAAGGAATTTCACTCCGGTTTCAGTGACTTTCCAAGTATGAGTTACATAAATGACATACATACAACTATTAAGAACAAGACAAATAAAATACATGCAACTATTAAGAACAAGACAAAAATGTAAATATACATATACATACAAGGTGCAAAGTGCAACACAGTGCAAGAAATACTGAAATAAACTTTGAAAGAAACAAGTATTAACAATAGGTTCATAGGTTCATATTAGGCTATCAGCCCTGGGGCCTATATAACCCTAGCCAGAAAGTTTCCTGGCTTTCACCACCCAAGAAGGTTATTTTCCTGCACCTCTGTCGAGCAGAGCCACAGAGGTGATCCCCGGGGTGAATTTCCTATTTTCCATCCAACTGTCTAGATTCCTCTTAAAGAGGGCTAATGAGGGGCTTTACTTGACATGAATGGGTAGTCTGTTCCAGAGTATAGGAAGTCTCTGGGACAGGAATCTTTCTCTCCAGCGTGTTCTGTTTATTGTGGTGGCAAGGTTTAGGTCCCTGGAGTGTGTGGCATGGAGAGATTGGGGTTTCTTTAAGTGTAGCATGTCCAACAGAACTGGGTTTGACATGGCTTTATATGTTAGGCGGAGGTCGCCTCTGAGTAGGCGATAGGCAATGGAGTAAAGCTGAAGATTTTTGATGCGGTCTGCGTATGGCATCTGTTTGAGGCTGGTAATCCTCTTAGTGAGGTATTTCTGTGGCCTTTCTAGTTGTTGCAGATGTCTTGTGAGGTACATGCCAAATGGGGCATTAGACTCTATGATGGGTCTGATGAGGGATGAGTAGAGAGGAACAATGACCTCTTTTTTTCTGGAGGAGAACCCTTTTGTGATGAGGTGTGCCACATAAAAAGATTTCCTGACTACTGTGGCGAGGTGATTGTCAAAGGAGAGACTAGTGTCCACCTGTGTCCCAAGGTCTCTTATCATACTTTCAGTGTTAAGTAGGCTACCGCCTATGTGGTAGTTCATGGGAACAGTGTTTTTCCCAAAGGAGATGACAGTACACTTTTTGCCATAGAGCTTGAGGCCATGACTTTGACACCAGGCATCAGTCTCAGTGAGGCCCCTTTGTAGAATGTCCACATCATTAGGAAATTCTATTATGGCTCCCAGTTTGCAGTCATCTGCGAACTTTGTTAGTCACAGACCTGCTGTATTAGCCTGGATGTCTGAGAAATAGATGCCAAACAGGAGAGCACCCAGGACTTAACCCTGTGGTACTCCGCTTGTCACTGATTTAAAGTTGGATTTTGAGTCAATTACATTCACTGTTTGGGTTCTATCAGTGAGCCAGTTGGCCTCCCATCTTGTGACATAGGGATTTATGCCCAGTCTAGTGAGTTTATCTATAATTCCAGAGTGAGGGATGGTGTCAAAAGCCTTGGTGAGGTCAGGATAGGCTGTGTGCACCACCTTACCCTCGTCCACGGCTTTGGTGACTGCTTTTACAAATCTGAATCGAGTGGGGTCCAGTGTTTGCAGATCACCTATGTCTTTGTTTATAAGTTCCATGATGATATATTCCATGGCCTTGCAGACCAGGCTCGTCAGGCTAATGGGGCGGTAGTTCCCGGGGTCCGTGGTGGCACCCCCTTTGTGGAGTGGGATAACCATCGCTGTGCACCATTCAGTAGGTGCAAAGCCTGAAGTGAGGCTATGATTGAACAAGGTACTTAGGTGGGGTGCCAGTTCATTCTGTAGTTCGTGCAGAACGCAGCCTGGGATGTTGTCTGGTCCCATGGATGCTGTGTTTTTGGCTTTGGAGAGTGCGGTCTTAAATTGTGCATCCATGATTACAGGGGCTATGCATTCTTCTGGTATAGGGATGGGCTCTTTGAGGGGGTGAGGGTGTAAAGTTTGCACTGAACCTATCCGCCAGGATGTTGGCAATATCAGTTGGTTCTGTATATCTAGTGCCATTGTTCTGTACCTCAGAGCAGATCTGAGTGATGCCGTTGAGATTCTTGACATAGCTGTAGAATGCTTTGTGGTTGTCTTTAGAATCAGTGGCAATTTTATTTTCGTAACTAGCTTTGGAGGATTTTATGAGGGATCTCAGCTTCTTACTGAGGGTGACCAGAGAGTTCCTGCAATCAGGGTATTTTACTCTTTTTTTGCAACAGCTACTTCCTTCTGTTGTAGAGTTTGTTTATGGCAGGGGACCACCAGATTGGCTTCCTTTTTTTGGCGGATAGCATCTTGGTTCTGTTGGGAATGACACGATCCATGCACTCGTGTATATGGTTATACAGTGCATTTGTATAGGATTCAGCAGTCATACCTCTATTATCTGTCTGCACGGGTGTAATGAAGTTTGCTACTTCTGTCTTAAGAAGCATGAAGTTGGCTTTGGAGAAGTTTTTTATGGTGGTTTCCTTAATGGGGGGTGGAGGTGAAATATTGAAGTCCAGGGTGATTAGCTTATGGTCGGATCTCACCAGTGAGAAGTCCTCTGGAGTGGATGATTGGTTACCCATGTTGGTAATGACCAGGTCCAGGATATTGTTGCCCGTGGTGGGGGTATGGACAATCTGATCCAGGGTGTTGGAATTTATGAATTCCAGAAAGCATTGAGCTAATGAGTTAGTACTTGAGTATTTTTCCCAGTTGATGGTATGGTAGTTGAAATCTCCCATTATTAGGGTATTGGGCTGTACCTTAATATTATCCAGTATATTGAGGAATATGGAGTGGGCATCCTAAGGCATCACAATGGATCTGTAGCAAGCTACAACCTAGATTGCAGTCTTGCCCAATGTTAGTTGCATTTGGATAATTTCGGATACATTATGTTGAGCAACTAGCCTGGAGGTGTGGATATCCTTAATGAATATGGACACTCCTCCTCCTTTAATGTTTCAGCCCAGGTTAGGTGGTCAAAAAGTGTGGTACAAATTATAGCCTGGTAATGCAGGGGTGCTCTCTGGAGCCTTGAACAGGTCTCTGTTACTGCACGGATGTCGATGTTCTCCATATTGAGGAGTGCTTTGAGTGAGTGCATTTTGAGGATTAGACTTCTAGCATTGAGTAGCATTACCCTCAGTTTTTGCTTGCTTGTACCTGCTGCAGTGGCGGGTTTATCATTTGAACCTTGCCTAAAAAAGGCACTATAGGGGTGGAAAGAGCCTTAGCCAGTAGCCAAAATCCCAGGGTCGACAGATGCAGGCCATCTCTGGCAAAGCATCATGGACTGTCAATCATGTCGTCCCAGGCAGACAGATACTGGATCCCCTTTGAATGACACCAGAAGCTTAGCCAGTTGTTGATGTCAATTATTTTGTCCTTGTACTGTGGTATCATTCTGGGCGATGGCAGGATGCTACTCAGAGCTAGGGTCATACCTGCCTTGGCTACATGATCCGAGAGCTGTTCCATGTCTCTTTTCATGTAGTCCAGGGAGATACGTCTCAGGTCATTCACACCAACATGGACAATGACAGAGTCATATTTGTACTTGTTGTGGAGCGACCTGAGTGCTTGCATTATTTGGTGGATCCTGGCACCCGACAGACAGCTGACAGTAACTTTCTCCTTGTTTAGCCTGGTGAGTGGGTCATCAGCGTGTCTGACTATAGTATCACTTATGACAAGTGTGCTGGGTACATTATTTTGCCTTAAGGGCTGAGGTTGAGTGGCACACTGATTTTGTGGTCTATGTGTAGTATGGGTAGTGGGGGTGATGGTTGCTTGTGTTTCTGCTTTGGAGATCTCTGTGGTTTGGGCAGATGTTTATTGAGAGCCTCCACAAATGTAGGTGTGTTTTTTGTGTTACTATATATGGGTTTAGGTGGTGTACGATTTGTTGGACTATGTGTTGAGTATGTTGTGGTGGAGGTGTTTACCTTCTCCTCTTGACTGCCTAGTCCAGTCTTGGCTGGAGAGAGCTTGGCTTCCAGTTTGGTTATATAATTGCATCTCTCACAGGTTGTAGTGTTGGGTGGTAGGAGGAGATGGTTGTCGGTGTACATGAGGCAATTGTTACATTGCCTCAAGATGCCCAGATTCATCAGGTGAACAAGAGAAAACACTGGGAGCTGGCCCTTAGACATGCCTAGATAGGTGCTTTTTAATTTAAATACTGGAAAAACTTTTTCTCCTCCTGGCAAGTGAGGAAAGTTGAGTGCTGCAGTAGTTGTAGTTTATTCAGTGCTTGCAATGAGTTTTGAACAAGTGCTGAGAACAGGGATGCAGTTTTGAGTGCTAAAACTAGAAGACTAGCTAGTACTAACAGAAAATTTGAAGAGTAGACTTTCTGGCACTGGGAATAGTTTAACTCTAGTTATAAACAAAGCTGTGCAATGCACAAAACCGCACAAACATGGCTTTTTAAACAGAAATATGAAAGGGATAGAAATTGCCCAAAATGGCCAATAAAACTATGGTTGCTGTGCTGAAACCTAGAAAAGCTCACCAGACTCTACTACACTTTGATGTGAAGGAAAGGCTAGTTTGCCTTTTATTTGTTGTATTTTGTATTACTTTATTGCCTGTTTATATTTTGAATACTGTGATTTGTTTTCTTTACCTTGTGTTTTACTTGTATTCTCCTTTTAACTGCATATTAAAACTTCAAAAGAGACCACAGCTCTGTCTCTTGCGAGTTAGGCAGAAATTAGAACTGATCAGTTAAGGACTCATACATAAGATAGAAGAGGTCACTTAAGGTTAATCATTTGTTCATAGGTTCATAGGTTCATAGGTAGATACTAGGCTATCTACCCTAGGGCATTTCTAAGCCTAGCCAGAGTGTATTTGGCTTCCTTTTCCCTATTAGATTAGCCTACTGTGCCTCTGTAAAGTAAGTCACAGAAGGTACCCTTTTAAGATTAGTTTACTGAGCCTCTATCTAGCAGGGACACAGGAGAGATCCCAGGGGTGAATTTGCGATTTCCCATCCACGCGTTCAAATTTCGCTTGAAGAGGGTCAGCGAGGGGCTATGTCTAACATGAACTGGGCTTCTATTCCAGAGTGAGGGGAGCCTCTGGGAAATGACTCTGTCCCTCCAGCATGTCCTATTTATTTTTGTGCTGAGGTTTAGGTCCCTGGAGCGTGTAGCTCTAAGGGACTTGGATTTTTTGAGGTGGAGCATGTCCATTAATTCTGAGTTTGACATGGCTTTGTACGTCAGGCATAGATCGCCTCTGAGTAGGCGGTAAGCAACTGAGTAGAGCTGGAGTTTCTTTAGTCGAGCTGCATAGGACATCTGTTTGTAGCCCATGATCCTCTTGGTGAGGTACTTTTGGGGTCTCTTCAGTTGCTGCAGGTGTCGGGTAAGGTACATCCCAAAAAGGGCATTGTATTCAATTATGGGCCTGATGAGTGACGAGTAGAGGGGCACAATGACCTCTCTTGATCTAGATGCGAACCCTTTCATGATAAGGTGGGCTATATAGAAGGTCTTTCTAACCACTTTGGCAACGTGATTATCAAAGGAGAGATTACTATCTATGTTGGTCCCCAAATCTCTAATTATTTCTTCCGTACTTAATGGATTACCACCTATGTGGTAATTTATGGGCACCTTGTTTTTCCCAAAGGGGATGACTATGCACTTTTTAGCATTTAGCTTGAGGCCGTTGCTCTGGCACCAAGCATCCGTTTGTGTGAGACCCTTTTGGAGGATGCTTGTGTCAGCTGGAGATTCGATTATGGCCCCCAGTTTGCAGTCATCTGCGAACTTTGTCAGCCATAATCCCCCCATGTTAGCCTGAACCTCAGAGAAGTATATACCGAAGCAAGAGAGGTCCCAGAACTGAGCCCTGTGGGACACCACTTGTAACTGGTTTGGATTCGGACATGGCACCTGCGATTCTGACCATGTGGGTTCTATCTCTGAGCCAGTTTTCAACCC
Organism: Protopterus annectens; assembly: GCF_019279795.1. NCBI lineage: Eukaryota > Metazoa > Chordata > Ceratodontiformes > Protopteridae > Protopterus > Protopterus annectens. The sequence continues at coordinate 1,492,093,586 of NC_056732.1, forward strand.
ATCTTGTGATATAGGGGTTGATATTTAAGCTGGTAAGTTTATTTATGATACCCGAGTGGGGTATTGTGTTGAAGGCTTTTGTGAACTGAGGGGGTGGAGCTAGGAACTAAACCTTCTATTTAAGGGGTAAAATAAAACATTTCAGAGCTTTACTAGAAAAGCTCACCAGACTCTGCTACACTTTGCTGTGAAGGAAAGGTTAGTTTGCATTTTATTTGTTGTATTTTGTATTACTTTATTGTCTTTTTATATTTTGAATACTGAGATTTGTTTTCTTTACCTTGTGATTTACTTGTATTCTGCTTTTAACTGCATATTAAAACTTCAAAAGAGACTACAGCTCTGTCTCTTGTGAGTCAGACAGAAATTTTTTCCCCACCAACCCACCTTTTTACTGTCGTGTTTTTAAATACCACTGTCTTTCTAGTTGTCTGCCTCTTATGTTAATTTGACCATATATCTCATTTCCTCTCTGCTTTCACTGGCTTGTGTGAGTAAGCACAAAATTTACATTTTGTGAAATCACTCCCCTTCAACTATTTAAATTTATTGGCCACCCTACTGTATTCCATAGTACCAGAATACAAAAGTGACCACTCCCTTTCAATCTATCATGCTGTTTTAAAAATAATGACTCTCCGCTAAAACTTACATTTTTAGACAGGTAAAACTTAAGTTACCTACTTTCTCATCTAACTTATCTAGTGCACACTACAGTGTTTAGGATAAACCATTTTTTTCATCTTACCTTTAAGCATCCCTGTGACTAGCACTTGCTCTAATACCTGCTGGAAAGCACTAGGAAGCCTTAAACTGATACAAGCACTCAACTCTCCTTGTTAGTAAGTAGAAATTAATCGTAGGCACTAAACAGCCTATAATTGTAAAGTACCTTGCTAAAGCAAAGGAAAACAGCTCCTGTCCTTTACAAACAAGCACCAAACCAGGCATGTCCAAGGGTCAGCTTCCGATGATTTCTTCTGTCCATCTGGTGAATCTGGGCATAATGGGACAATGCAGCAATTGCCTCATGTACACAGACAACCCCCTCCTCCTACCACCCAACACAACCTGTGAGAGATGTACTTACATAGCCAAACTGGAAGCAAAGCTCTCTCCACCCAAAATTGAGCTAGACAGTCAAGAGGAAAAGGTTAACACCCGCACTACACCTCAAGCAACACATAGCCCTTCTAAACCCACAAAACCAACACCCACACATAGCAACATTAAATCCACTTATGCGGAGGCCCTTAACTGTAACCTGCCCAAAGCAACAAGGACCTCCGAAGCTGAAATGCAAACAAACACCAATCACAGCCAAAGTGTCACATAGCTCACAACACCAGTGTGCCACCCAGCAACAGCCACTAAGGCAAGACAACGTACCTAACACTTTAGTCATAGGTAACTCTATAGTCAGACACACTGATCTCCCAGTCACCAGGCTGAACAAAGAGAAAATTACAGTGAGCTGCCTGTCGGGTGCCAGGATCCGCCACATAACTCATGCACTCAAGTCACTCCACAACAAGTACAAATATGACTCTGTCATTGTCCATGTTGGAGTGAATGACTTGAGACGTACCTCCTTGGACTGCATGAAAAGAGACATGGAAGAGCTCTTGGATCATGTTACCCAGGCAGGTTTGACCCTAGCCCTGAGTAGCATCCTGCCTTCACCCAGAGTGATACCACAATATAAGGACAAAATGATTGACTTCAACAATTGGCTAAGCTTCTGGTGTCATTCAAAGGGGATCCTGTATCTGTCTGCCTGGGACGACATGATCGACAGACCACGATGCTTTGCTAGATATGGTATGCACCTGTCACCCCTGGGATTCAGGTTACTGGCTAAGGCTCTTGCCTTCCCTATAGTGCATTTTTTAGGCAAAGTTCAAAGGACAAAACCATCACTGTAACAGGCACAAGCATGCAAATTCTGAAGGTAATGCTACTCAATGCTAGAAGTCTAAACTTCAAAATGCACTCTCTCGAGGCACTCCTAAAAATGGAGAACATCAATATCTGCAGTAACTGAGACCTGGTTCAAGGCTCCAGATAGCACCCCTCCAATACCAGGCTACAACTCTTACCACACTTTTTGGCCACCAAACCAGGACTGAAACACTAAAGGTGGAGGAGTGTCCATATTCACCAAGGATATTCACACCACCAGGCTAGTTTCCCAACACAATGCGTCTGAAATTCTCCAGGTGCAACTAACACTAGGTAAGACTGCAATCCAAATTGTAGCTTGCTACATATCCCCCACCATGTCCCAGGATTCTCACTATACCTTTCTAAACATACTGGAAAATATTAAGATACAACCAAACACCCTAATACTGGGTGATTTCAACTACCCTGCCATTAAATGGGAAAACTACTCATGTACCAACACCTTTGCCCAACGGTTCTTGGAATTCATAAATTCCAATGCCCTGGATCAACTAATCCATAGTCTCACCAGGGGCTCCAATATCCTAGACCTGGTCATTACCAACATGGGAAATCGATGCTCCACACCTTTGGTCACCCCCTTGTTGGTCAGGTCTAACCATAAGCTAATCACCCTAAACATCCACATCCCACTCCCACTCCCCAGTAAGGAAACCTCCAAAAAACACTTCTCCAAAGCCAACTTCATGCTACTGAAGTCAGAAGTGACAAACTGCATGACACCCATGCAGATGGGAACTGAAAGTTTGACTGCTGAATCCTACACTAAGGCACTGTACAAGCACATCCACTCATGCATGAATTGTGCCATCCCAAATAGAACCAAGATGCTCTCCTCCAAAAAAAGGAAGTCAATCTGGTGGTCCCCTGCCATAAACAAACTTTACAACAAAAGGAAGAAACTGTTGCAGAAAAGAGGAAAATCCCAGGATGCAAGAAACTCCCTTACCAGCCTCAGTAAGAAGCTGAGATCCCTCATAAAATCCTCCAAAGCTAGTTATGAAAATAAAATTACCAAAGATTCCAAAGACAACCACAAGGCATTCTATAACTATGTCAAGAATCTAAATGGCAGTGCTCAGATCTGCTCTGAGCTACAACAGAATGGCATTAAATATACTGATCCCAAGGATATTGCCAATATCCTGGCAGATCAATTCAGTGCCAACTTCACCCCCCTCTCAACCCCTAAACGGCCCATCTCAGTAACGAAAGATTGCCAAATACTGGTAATAACGGCCACACAGGTAAAAAACGTACTCTCCAAAGCTAAGAATACAGCATCCATGGGACCAGATGACATCCCGGGCTGTGTATTACATGAACTACAAAATGAACTGGCACCTCACCTAAGTGTCCATGTTTAATCATAGACTCACCTCAGACTTTGTGCCCAATGAGTTGCACACAGCTACAGTTATCCCACTCCACAAGGGGGGATCCACCTTGGATCCCGGGAACTACTGCCCCATCAGTCTGACGAGCCTGATCTGCAAGGCCATGGAATGTATTATCATGAAACTTATAAACAAAGACATTGGCAACCTTCAAACACTGAACTCAACCCAGTTTGGGTTCGTGAAGGGTAGATCTTCTCTCCTGAATCTGACTGACTTCTTCGAATCAGTCTCCAGAGTTGTGGATGAGGGTAAGGCAGTCCACACAGCCTATCTGGACCTCGCCAAGGCCTTTGACACCATCTCCCACTCTGGAATCATAGATAAACTTAAGCTCCAGACAAGTGACAAGTGGAGTACCTTGGGTTCAGTCCTGGGACCGCTCTTGTTTAGCATCTACTTCTCTGAAGTACAGGCCAACACTAAGGGACTCTGGCTAACAAAGTTTGCAGATGACTGCAAAGTGGGAGCCATTATTGAATCCCCAAATGATGTGGATACTCTACAAAAGGGCCTTACAGAAACAGATGCTTCGTGCTAGAGCCATGGGCTCAAGCTGAATGCCAAGAAATGTATAGTTATCCCCTTTGGGAAAAAACATGTACCCATGAATTACCACATAGGTGGCAGTACACTAAACACCGAAAGTGTGATAAGAGACTTAGGGACACAGGTGGACAGTGGTCTCACCTTTGATAACCAGATCACCACAACAGTCAGGAAATCCTTTTATGTGGCACGCATCATCACTAAGGGCTTTTCATCCAGAAAAAGGAGGTCATTGTCCCACTGTACTCATCCCTCATTAGACCCTTTATAGAATACAGTGCCACATTTGGTATGTAGCTCTCAAGACATCTGCAACAACTGGAAAGGCCACAGAAATAACTCACTAAAAGAATCACCAGCCTAAAGCAGATGCCCTACGCTGACTGCCTTAAAAGACTCCTGCTATACTCTTGTCACATATTGTCTACTCAGGGGCGATCTCTGCTTAACATACAAGGCCATATTAAACCCAGAACTGTTGGACATGCTACACTTAAAGAAATCCCAATCCCTCAGAGCCACACACTCCAGGGATCTAAACCTTGTCATCACAATAAACAAAACATGCTGGAGGGATAGGTTCCTAACCCAGAGACTCCCCAGACTCTGGAATAGACTGCCCATACATGTCAAGCAGAGCACCTCTTTGGCACTCTTCAAAAGGAACCTTGGCAATTGGATGGGAGAAAGGAAATTCACCCCAGGGATCACGTCAGTTGCCCTGCTAGACAGGGGTCCAGGGAAGTAAATAGTGTGGGAAGAAATAACCAAGGAATTGTTATGTCTAGTCTTGTATAGGCCCTAGGGCCGATAGCCTAGTACCAACCTATGAACCTATGAATCTATGAACTCCTTCAGCGACAGATAGGCTGTTCTAAAGCTCAGCATTTTCACTGATGAACAGGAAAGCTTTTCTGTATCTTAGAATGGTCTGGACAACACAGGAACTTACAAACAGCCCAGGATTAAGCAAAATCTGAAAACCAGACTGGGCAACACAGGAACTTACAAACAGCCCAGGATTCAGCAAAATCTGAAAACCGGACTTTACTAGCTCTAGAAAGGTGGGAAACAAGTACAGGCATAGGATTTTTTTTTTTAAGTTAAGGCAAATACAGCAATAAAAACACTCAACACAGAAACAGGCTATCACACTTGAGTGTGTAGCCCTTTACAGTTAAACAGATGTAAAACACTTAAAAAAATGATAATTTAAAGTGCAAGCAGTATGATAATTCAAAAAAGCAGTGCATATAAGTAGCAAGTTAATAAAAACAGTTGTTATAATGTGGCTAGCAAAAACAAGCAATAAAAAGCAAAACAGAGGTACTTAATCTACTCAAAATGTCCTTTTCTCTCTCTGCTGCTGTAGGACTTTGCAGGACACGCAGGCAGGCTCTTGCTGAGGTAATACAAGTGCAAAAACTGTGCAAACACGGGTTTTTAAAAGAAAGATGAAAGGGATAGACATAGCCCAAAATGGCCAATAAAACTACAGTTTCTGAGCTGAATCCATTCCTCCAGTAACAGATAGCTGTTCCAAAGCTCACCACTCTCACTGGTGAACAGAGAAGCTTCCCTCTATCTTACAAAGGTCTGGGCAACACTGGAACTTACAAACAGCCCAGGATTCAGCAAAATCTGAAAAATGGACTTTACTAACGCTAGAAAGGTGGGAAACGAGTAGAAGGATAGGATTTTTTTTTTAAAGTTAAGGCAAATACAGCAATAAAAACACTTTTAACACAAAAAACAGGCTATGTAAACAATAAGCTGAGTTAACCGTTTATGAACATGATAGCCTGTGGAAAAAAACTGTTCTTATATCTGCTTCTTTTGCTGCATATTAATCTATAATACCTGGCCGATGGAAATAGTTGAAAAAGATGATGGCCTGGATGTGAAGGGTTGGTGATGATTTTCGCTGTCCTTTTCATGACTCTGAAATAGTACAGTTCCTGTAAGGAGGGCAAACTACTACCAATTCTTCTAATATTCTTCACTGCCAACCCTCTCTGCATATTCTATTATCAAGGCATTGTGTCACCTTACCCTCTTCTGCTTTACTTACCTTTGCTTACTGCTCCTCTGATTGTTTTCCTAGGGTGAACTCCTCTGTGGCTCATCCCGCTCCGTTCGCCCTGCGGGCTCACTCCGCTCCCCTACCCTGCCCCCAAATCTCACCCGCCCCCAGTGGTCCTAAACTTATACTCTAACTGCCACACCCCTATGCATTAGGACCAACCTCTAACTCCTCCCCTTAAAGTGCTATTACCTCTATTATATTCTCACTTTACCCCTATCTCCTCCCCCTTAAAGAACCATCACTCATTTACCTTTATCCATTACCCTACCACTCTATCCACAAATATCCCTACATTTAACCACCTTAACCTAAACAAATGGCTCAAGGATCCTGTAAACCGTTACCTTTATTACTACTCCTAATTATACTTATCATTCCCTATCTACTTACTCTCTACGAACACCATAGATTCCTAGGACTGCATACCCACATCACACACACCTCTGTCCTTACCCCAGCTCCACACATAGTGTTAGCAACCTCCCCAGCTCAGCTAAGTACTCAGCAGCCATATTTCAGACTCCATCACATCTCTCAATGTAACCCACTAGCTAGAAAAAATAAGAACCTAATTTTTAAACTTCTACAACTCATCCTAAAAGTTCAGGTCCACTCCTGTTAGATGGTGATATACACCCTAACCCAGGTCCTACCACTATCACAGCTACACAGCCTGATACACCAACAAATTCAATCACACAGACACTTACCAAGCCCCCCAACTCTCTCCTGATAGCTCATCTTAATATTCGTAGCATCAATAACAAAATAGCTCACCTGCATGCCCTTATTGATGTTTATTCCTTTGACATCCTCTGTCTGTCTGAAACATGGCTTAATCCATCAATACAAGACAGTGCAGTTCTACCCCCTGGCTATAATATCATAAGACGTGACCGTAACACTAAAAAAGGAGGAGGCGTAGCCATACTTTATAAGAATGGATTACAAGTTACCTTGTTAGACTCCAAACCTCCACTTTGCAACAATGCCGAAATTCTTCTAACTAAGGTTCAGCTTAACAAAAGCAAAGCCATATATCTATCATGTGTCTATCTTCCCCCAGGCAATAACATCAACACATTAGAGGCTATCCTCAGCTGGCTCTCAAGTAATTACCCCCAAGAAACCATTACACTTGGAGATTTTAACATTAACTGGAACTCCTGTATATCTGAGCAGCCTTCTACTCATATCAACTTATATGGTTTTACCCAAACTATAACATCCCCAACCCGCACCAATAAAACTAATAACAAAACTAGTACCCTTGACTGGATACTCACTAATACCCCCCAACTAAACTATAAAACAGGCACCCTCCCTGAGGACATAAGTGATCACTTGCTTACCTATTTAATCAGAACAAAAACTGTCATCCTAAACTCTGCTATCTGTAGAACTATTCGCACTACCAAAAATTTTAACCCTGCTCACTTTCAAGCTGAACTAGTCACCTGTGACTGGTCACCCCTGAAATACCTCCCAATAGATAATGCCGTGAAATACTTTAACTCTAAATTTCTATCAATTTTAGACAGCCATGCCCCATTACGCAAAGTTAGAATTAGAACTAAACCGGCACCATGGCTCACCAAAACGACCAAACAAAAAATCCTCCAAAGAAATAAACAATAGGCCAAATGGCGCTCAACAAAAAGCTCCTCAGACCACCTGCAATTCAGAAAGTTTAGAAATGAAACAAAAAAAGCCATATTAGCCAATAAAAGAAACTACTACTACCAACTACAACAAACCAACCAAAATAATCCCCAAAAATTCTGGCGAAGTATCAATAACCTCCTACACCCTGGATGCTCAAGTACTCCCTCTCCCTCTGGCTCTGATCACAACAATCCCATCCAAATAGCTGACTCATTTAATACTTTTTTCTCTGAAACCATACAATCACTAGCCAACCAGCTATCCCCTAGCATCCCAGGCTCTGCCACGACCTTTACCAATAATTCTCATCAATTTCATTTTCAGCCAGTGCCCACTTCACTTATCTGTAACCTCATACAGAAACTTAAACCCACTACTCTCTCTGCTGATAAATTACCTGCAGAATACCTGCAAAAAGCTGCTAAAGTCATAGCCTACCCCATATCCATCCTCATTAACAGAACTATTTCTGAAGGATCTATTCCCCTAATCTGGAAAGTCTCTCACATAATTCCCCTGCATAAGGGAGGTAACTCCAAAGAGTTGTCCAATTATAGGCCCATAGCTATTCTATCTCCTTTGGCAAAAATAATGGAGAAATGTATACACATACAACTGTTAACCTACCTACTCGATCACAATTTATTAGCACCCTGTCAACATGGTTTTAGACCATTTCATAGCACCACCTCTGCTCTCTTATCCTTCACTAACCATATTAACAGCAATCGTAATATTGATACTCTATCCTCAGCTGTTTTTATTGATCTGTCCAAAGCATTTGACATGGTGAATCACCACCTCCTTATAGACACACTCAAAAACCTGTCATTGGACAACCATACTATACAGTGGTTCCATTCATACCTACATAACAGGCAACAGGCTGTACTATGGGAAAATACTTTATCTTCCCACGTCCCAGTCACTCTAGGGGTCCCACAAGGATCTATATTAGGCCCATTACTCTTCTCCATCTTTACAAATGACCTTCATTCTGTAATTCCTCAAGCTGACTGTATCCAATACGCTGACGACTCCACACTCATATGCACTGCTGCTTCTCAATCAGAACTTCAGTCACTAACCCAGATGACCTTTAGTACAGTTGAAAACTGGCTCCTACAAAGACGTCTTATCCTTAACCCCAAAAAAACAAAAATGCTACTATTTACCCCCACCATAGAACCTCCCACTTAACTTTACTATTACTTCAAATGATGGAACTATAATATCTCGGAACCAACCACCAAACTACTCGGCGTACTAATAGATAACAACTTGTCCTTTGAACCTCACATTAATAACACCATAAAAATAGTAAACAAGAAACTAGGTTCCCTCTATAGAATAAAACCCTTTCTTACACCTCCAGCCAGGGTTACTATTGCTCGTACCCACCTCATCTCTACCTTGCTCTATGCCTCTCCTATCTATACCAAAATATGTAGAAGTAATCTGAGTAAACTTACATCCTCCTACAACAATATTGCCAAATTTGCAGCTGGGTCCTCCTATAGAACTCATCACTGTATCAATCTGAATCAGTTAGGATGGTTAGAGCTGCCAAATTTAATACTTTTCAATCAATTAATAGTAGCCCATAAGATCCTGTATTTACCTCAAAATACACCCATACTTACATCCCTAGTCATCCCCTATAATAACCTCAAGACCTTACGCTCAGCTAATAACCTACTTGTACAAATATCAAAACCCAACAACTTAGCTGGTGACACCTTGTTCTCCAATACAGTAGGTAAAGCCTGGAACATCCTCCCAAGCCAGCTAACCTCAATATCCTCTGTCAGCTTATTTAAAAGCAAGCTTAAACCCTACCTCAAATCACACTGGCTATGCTCCTGTGTTAACCCAGACTAAGTACCTAACTTTTAACTAGACTCCCACAATTCCTAGCCTATCATGATCTTGTGTTGTCTCACTAATTTTTAGTGAGCTTAACCTTCCTTAGGATTTTTTCTCATGTAAATAAGTATATACTGTGGAATGATCAAACACCTTCATATAGTATCACAACCTATGTGTTAAATAACACTAGAAAATCCATCCTTGTTTGCTGTTCTTCTATACTCTATCTATTGATCTCTAGTGTTTTTCTTTCTTAGGTTTTTTGAGACCTTAGTATCTCTTATCATAAATTACTAGGTGTATCTAATTTTGTAATATGTTATAAAGATTTGTACTACACCATTTCTAATACAAATGTATTAGTCTTATTCATCTATTCTTAGATAAATTTTTCCTTTTTCCTACTGAAATATAAAATATATAATCTTAGGCTTGTACTATAATTGTTAAAACTTATGTACCAAATTATACTGTTATTGTCTTTGTCTTGACCTTTTATGTTGTTGTAATTTGTGGAGCTTTTCTCCCCGGGCCTCCACTGAAAATGGACATATATCCAGCTGGACTAGCCCGGTCAACAAATGTAAAATAAAAATAAAATAAAATAAAATGATATTTTTAGCAGTTCTGACTATTCGATGTAACCTATTTTTGTCATGATTAGACAGAGATCCAAATCACACTGTTATGGATGAGCTGAAAACAGACTCAGTGACTGCTGTATAGAATTGAATCAGCAGATCCTGTGGGAGGCTGAACTTCCTCAGTTGTCCAGAAAGTACATTCATTGTTCTGCTATTTTATGATGGATCCTACATTGATCTCCCACTTCAAGTCCCGGAATATTATAGATCCCAAAACTTGAAGGATTCCACAACTTACACGGCAGTATTAAATATAAAGAGGGGGGATAATATTGTAGTACCACTCCTAAAGTCTACTGCCATCTTCACAGTTATAAGAGTGTTAAGCTCCAGATTATTCTGACTACACCAAAGGGCCAGTTGCTCTACATCCCATCTGTATGCAGACTCATCACCATTCCTGATGAGCCTGATGACAGCTGTATCATCTGCATATTTAATAAGGTTGACAGAAGGGTCCTTAGAGGTGCAGTCTTTAGTGTAGAGGGAGAAAAGCAGTGGGGAGAGCACACATCCCTGGGGGAAACCTGTATTGATTGTGCGATAGCTAGATGTAAATTTCCCCACTTTCGCCTGCTGTTTTTTATTGGTTAGAAACTTGGTGATCCTTTGACAGGTGGAAACAGAAATGGAAAGCTGGGAGAGTTTTAAGTGAAGAAGTTCTGAAATTATTGTATTAAATGCAGAGCTGAAGTCCACAAAGAGAATCTTTGCATATGTCCCTGGGTTGTCAAGATGTTGCAAGATATAGTGCAGGCCCATATTAACTGCATCATCCACTGATTGGTTCTCTTGATAAACAAACTGAAGGGGGTCCAATGAGGGAGCTGTAATATATCCTTCAAGTGAGCTAACACCAGCCTCCCAAAAGTCTTCATGACCACCAATGTCAGAGCAACAGGCCTGTAGTCATTCAGTCCTTTTATACTGCATTTTTAGGCACTGGAATGATTGTGTCTTGTTTGAAACATAAGGGAACTTCATACAGTTCTAATGATTTATTAAAAATCCAAATAAAAACATGAGCCAGATGATCAGCGCAGGTTTTTAAACAGGAGGGTGAAACCCCATCTGGACCATCTGCTTCCTTTATTTGCCGTCTTTTAAAAAAATGACACACATCCTCTTCAGAGATAATTAATGCAGGTTGAATGTGAGAATGTGTGGAAGAGAGAGTCATATACGTCTGGACACTTAGAGAGCTGGTGACAGTTTCATTTGTAGCCTCAGGCTTATCAAACTCACAGTAAAAAGCATTCAAGTCATCAGCTAGCTGGTAATTAGCTGCAGTGTAGGGGATAGTCTCCTGTAGTTTGTAATGTTTTTTAGACCTTTCCACACTGATGCAGGATCATTGGCTAAAACTGTTTTTTCAGCTTTTCAGAATAGTTCTTTTTAGCCACTTTGATTTCTTTTGTCAGTGTGTTCCTTACCTCTCTAAAAAGTGTTCTGTCATCACTTCTATAGGCATCTTCCTTGGCTTGACAAAGCTGCTTAAGTTTAGCAGTAAACAAGGGTTTGCTGTTGTTAAATTTTAACCATGTCTTACTGGAGACACACATATCTTAGCAGAAGCTACAATGTTACTGTGTCTACCAGTTCATGCAAGTTAGCAGCAGAATCTTCAGACACTCAAATCCGTACAATCAAAGCAGGCTTGTAGCTTCAGCTTTACCTCAATAGTCCACCTTCTCGCTGTATTGATCACAGGTTTAACAGATTTTGACTTGTTCTTATAGAAAGGAAGCAAATGAATCAGACAGTGGTCAGAAAAGCCCAAAGCTGCACAGGGAACAGCACAATAAGCATGTTTTGATACTGTAAAACAATGATCCAGTGTGTTTTTGTCTCTGGTAGGACACTTTATATGCTGTGTAAATTTAGGAAGTTCATGGCCGAGATTTACCTTATTAAAATCCCCCAGAATATCAGAAGGGAGTTTGGATAATTCTGCTCCAAGCACATTACTGATCAGATAGTTTTTGTAGTGCCACCTTCACACAGGCTTAAGGTGGAATGTAAACACTAACAGAATAAATGAAGGGAACGAGGTGAATAAAAAGGTCTGCTATTAACACAAAACATTTCTAAGTTAGGGCAGCACATTTTGCTTAATACTGTGACATCAGCACACCAACATTCATTGGTATAAAAGCAGATTCCACCTCCTTTATTCTTCCCTGATGTCTCCAATACTATGTCTACTCTGTAAAGTTAAAAGCCAGGCAGATGTAATGTAGAGTCCAGAATGGATTCATTTAGCCAGGTTTCTGTGAAACACAGTACAGAAGAAAGTGAAAAATCCTAGTGAGTTTCATTGAGAAGTAACAGTTTATCCAGCTTATTGCATAGGGAGCAGAGGTTTGCCAGATGTAAACTTGGGAGTACCGTTTGAAAACCTCTCTGTCTCAGCCTAACAAGTGCACCAGCATGCTTTCCCCTTTTTTGATGCCTGTGTCTACCTCTGATGCTGACAGCTGTTGCTCCTCCAGCTAGGCTTTCCAGAAAATTTCTTAATTGTGAAAAACCAGTGTCAAATTTCATGAAATGAATTGCTGAATATTCAACAATTCTTCACGAGTATTCTTAATTACAGTTGAACACCAAACTACAGGACAAATAAACAGAAACAAACAGAATACTAGAGAGCACTGAACCGAGGCTGCCATTCGTGGTGAAATCTTTTTTTTTTTCACAAGGGCCTTTGCATCCCAAACCTCTGGCAAGTTCTGGTACCCTTGATAAGTGTAAGCAGAGGCTTTAGAGATGAAACATTTACAAGCAGGGGCCTCGGAAATTAACCATTTCATAGTTTCATAGTTTCATAGTAGTGTACTAGGCTATCTGCCCGGGGGCATTTATAAGCCTAGCCAACAGTGATGTGGCTTTACACCACCCCATACTATATAGTTGCGCCTCTCTAGTAGTGACACATGTGGGACCCCATTATTTAGTAAACTATACATCTGTCTAGTAGTGACACTGAGGTGATTCCCGGGGTAAACTTGCGATCTCCCATCCATGCATCGAGATTTTTCTTGAACAGTGCCAATGAAGGGCTCTGTCTCACATGAACAGGGATTTTGTTCCAGAGTATGGGTAACCTCTGTGTTATGAATCTATCCCTCCAGCATGTCCTATTCAAATTTGTGCAGAGGTTGAAATCTTTAGTTCGTGTGGTTCTGGTGGATTTGGATTTTTTGAGATGGAGCATGTCCATCAATTCCTGGTTGGACATGGCCCTGTATGTTAGGCACAAATCACCTCTGAGCAGGCGGTATGCTACTGAATAGAGCTGGAGTTTCTTTAATCTAGCTGGATAAGGCACATGTTTGAGACCTATGATCCTCTTGGTGAGGTACTTCTGGGGTCTCTCCAGTTGCTGCATGTGCCGGGTGAGATACATCCCAAATGGAGCATTATATTCAATCATGGGCCTGACAAGGGAGGAATATAGAGGTACAATGACCTCCTTTGATCTGGATGAGAATCCTTCATGATGAGATGGGCAAGGTAGAATGTCTTTCTGACCACTTTGGCAACATGGTTGTCAAAGGAGAGGTCACTGTCGACTTGAGTCCCCAGGTCTCTGATTACTTCTTCCGTATTCAGTGGGTTATTGTCTACGTGATAATTTGTGGGTACTTTGTTTTTCCCAAAGGGGATGACTATACATTTTTTGGCGTTAAGTTTGAGGCCATGATTCCGGCACCAGTTGTCCGTTTCAGTGAGACCTTTCTGTAGGATGTGTGTGTCAGCGGGTGAATCAACTATGGCACCCAGTTTGCAGTCATCTGCAAACTTTGTCAGCCATAATCCTTCCATATTTGCTTTCACATCTGAGAAGTAAATGCCGAATAGGAGTGGACCCAAGACTGAGCCCTGTGGGACACCACTTGTGACTGGTTTTGAGTCTGACAGGCTGCCTGTGTCCATTAGAGACATAGGTGCCAAACCAGGGATGAATTTCCTGTTCCCCATCTAATTGTCTAAGCTACATTTGAAATGAGTTAGGGAGGAACTCTGCTTCACATGGATGGGGAGCCTGTTGCACCAACAGGGTAATCTCGGGGATAAATATCTGTCTGTCGAGCAGGTCCTATTTATATCACAGGCAAGGTTTAAGTCTTTAGAACAGGTAATTCTGCTGATGTTTGTTTTGCAGATTTGCAGGAAGTCCATCAGAGTGGGGTCTGACAATGCCCTGTATGCCAGGCATAGACCTTACCTCAACATCATGTAAAAAATATAATACAGGGAGAAGGCCTTGAGGTGGTCTGCACAGGACATGTTACTTAAGCATAGTATTCTTTTAGTGAGGAACCTCTGTGGTCATTCAAATTGTTGGATATGCCTAATTTGGTACATACCAAAGGGAGCACTGTACTCAAGGATAGGTCTGATGAATGCTGAATATAGTCTAACAGTGACTTCCTTGGAGGTAGATGCCATAGCTTTGTTTATAAGTTGTAAAACATGCAATGATTTCCTCACTATTGTAGACACATGATGGTGAAAGGCTAGATTACTGTCTGTGTGTCTCTAAGTCCCTGGTTACAGTTTCAAGTCTAAGGGGTGTGTTGTCAATATTTTAATTACTAGGGTGGATGACTTCTCAAAGGATATTATTATGCATTTCTTGGAATTCAGTTTTGGTCCATGGCTTTGTCAGCCCTTCCTGGAGAACATTTATGTCAGTGTGGGATTCATTGACAAGTCCTAATTTGCAGTCATCTGCAAATTTAGTCATCCAGAGGTTATTAACATGGACTTGCTGGTTTTTAAATTCCAGGGTATGTAGATGGCCCACCTTTGTGCAGAGGGATGATTGTTGCTGTTCTCCATTCATGAGGCATGAAGGCTGTTTGGAGGCTACAGTTAAATAGCAATTCCATAGGGACTGATAGGTCATGTTTCATGATGTTTAGAAGGCATCATGGGATGTTATCTGGGCCCATTGTTGCAGTGTTCTTGGCCTTAGAGAGAGCATTATGGATCTGTCCCCTAATAAGCAGGGGGAATTATACTTGATGATATTTCTTGAGAGAAGGATGAGGGGGAGAGAAGGGTAAAGCTGGTGCTGAATTTTTCGGCCAGTAGGTTTGCTATATGTTCTGGCTCAGTATGGGTGGCTCCATTTAAAGTGAGCTCCGTACACAATTGTGTATTGCCTTTGAGGTTGTAGACATAGCTAAAGAATGCCTTGTGGTTGTTCTTGGCCTGGGAGACCAAATATCCCTTAAGTATGACTTTGGTAGACTCTATTTGTGTTCTGAGCTCTTTGCTTAGTTTAATGAATGTATTTATCCTGCTGGGTGCTGCACCTCCTAATTTATGCCATGATTTTCTTCCTTCTGTTAAACAGCCTATTGATTTTTGGATTCCACCAGGGTGGCTTGATTTTTTAATTAGTTCTTTACTTCTTCCTGGTGGGTACAGCTGCCTCTATGCAGCTACTAACATGCTTATGTAGAGTTTCTGTGAACAGTTCTGCATAGGCAGCAGTGCTCTCAGGGTTTATGGAGGCTTGAAAATTTTGCAGGTTATCATTTATTAGCAGTAAGTTAGCCTTAGAGTAGTTCCTGAATATTCCAGGGTTAGCCGGGGTCCAGGTTTTATTTTTACTTCAAGGGAGACCATTTTGTGGTCTGACTTTACCAGGGAAGACATTATACTAGTGGGTGTGCAACACTCTCCCATATTAGTGGGTACGAGATCTAGTATGGTTGGACCTATGGTTGGTGTATTGACAGTCTAGTCCAGGGAGTTTGTGTTTACAAAATCCAGGAATCTCTGTGCTTTTATATTTGGTGTCATACTAAGTTAATAGTGAGGTGATTAAAGTTGCTCTTGAATATAGTACTGGAGTGGATGTTGAGTGTTTCCAATAACTTTAAATACATGGTATGGGTTTCCTGGGTCATAGAGGAAGACCTTTTGCTTATAAGAAAGTGACCATTGGATTTTACCTGTGGTGATTTGAACATGGAGAAGCTCAAGTGCATTGTCCTGTTTGACCAGCCTTGAACTATATTTATTTTTGGTGTAAATCAAGACACCTCCACCTTTAGTCCCTGTCTGTGTAGTATCTGGTCTCAATGTGTGGAAGGCACTATAACCTTGCACTTTTGGTGTGCTGTCCACAGCTTTGAACAATGTCTCAGTGACTGCAGAGATGTCAACATTCTCTTGGGTAAAGAGAGCTTCCAGGAAGTGGAGTTTTTTTTTCAGACTCCTAGCATTGAGCAGTAATACCTTCAGATTTTCTTGGTTTTGATTTGCTATGACAGAAGTACTTTCAGTTTGGCATTGCCTAAAAAAGGCACTAAGGGGGAAGACAGTGTTTTAGCTTATATTCGAAAGCCTAGAGGGGAGAGGTGAGACCATCCCTGGCAAAGCAGCATAGTCTGTTGACCATCTCCTTCCATGCTGACAAATATTGCACCGCTTAGAATGAAACCAGAAACTAAGCCAATTACTAAAGTCAGACATCTTTTGTTTGTATTGTGGCGTCATCCTTGGAGAAGGTAAAATGCTGTTCAGTGCTAGGGCTCATACCAGCCTGCGACACATATTCAAAGAGCTCCATGATGTTTCTCTTCATATAGTCTAGGGAGGTACATTTCAGTTCATTTATGCCCACATGGGCTATGACTGAGTCATTCTGGTACTTATGGTCCATTGACCTGAATGCATGTGTAATGTGGTGTATCACAGTCCCTGATAAGCAACTGATCTTGACTTTCTCCTTACTCAGCCTGGTGAGAGGGACATCAATGTGCCTCACAATGGAGTTGCCAATGACCAGAATGTTAGACTGTGTAGTGACTTGCCTTATAATTAGAAGTAGAGGCTCCAGGAGATGTGGCTGTATGTGTTAAAGTGAGTGTTGTTTTAAAAGAATGCATTCAGAGCTGCTGAGAGTATTTGTTATTTGTACCTAGGAGGTCTTTGAGGTTTAGGAAATTTAATTTTAAGTACCTCAGCATACGTGGGTCTATAGGTCTGCCTTCAATTGTGTGTAATGGGTGTAGTGTGTATACTACTGACAACCTTATTGACATTAGAACTACTTTTATGCATACCTCTCAACTGTCCAGATTTTTGCCTCATATTTTTGGTCTGTTCCTCATAAAATTTTTGGTTTGCTGGATTTTTGTGGCAAATCAGTGAAGGCTGAATTCACTAAATAATGACAGGCATTTGAGTTTCAGACTTCCTATCCTTCAGAAAAATGCATGGCAGCATAAGACCTTTTATTCTGGCAACTTTCTAAGTTTATAAGAGCAATATTTAAAATATGTGCCTATTTTTGGGGCTTTGTCCCCCCCAATATTTTTGGCTTTGTCCAGATTTTTTGTGTTAAGAGGTTAAGAGCTATACTTTTATGTGAGAGCTTTGCTAATGGCCACAAAGGCCTTTATAAACCAAGCCATGCAACCAAAAAGCTTCCTACAAATTTTTGTATCTTAGATGTTTATATAAGGGACGTTATGTTAGTTGAGACTTGAATTGCTGACTGCCTTGGTACATCAGAAACATAGGCACCAGACCAGGGTTGAATTTATGATTTCCCATCCACTGGTCCTGGTTAGGGTTGAATAGGGTTAGGGAGGGACAATGTTTCATATGGATGGGGAGCCTATTCCAGACAACTGGAATTCTCTGAGATGTGTAGCTGTTTTTCCAACATGTCCTGTTTATATCAAAAGCAAAATTCAGATCATTAGAGCTAGCATTTCTGATGCTGTTCATTTTGCATATATGCAAAAAAATTAATCAGAGCTGGATCCAAGGATGCCTTGTGTGCCAGGCATAGGTTGCCTCTCAGTAGTCTATAGGAAACAGAGTTTAGAGACAAGGCTTTAAGGTGATCTGCACAGGACATTGCGTTTATGCCCTGTATTCTTTTTGTAAGAAACCTTTGCAGACATTCCAGTTGCTGCACGTGTTTGGTCAGATATATAATGAAGGGGCATTCTAGTCAATGATGGGTCTGATGACGGCCAAATACAGTGATACGATGGTGTCTCTGGACTTAGATGCTATGCTGCTACTTATATTTTGAGTAACATAGAATGATTTCCTTACTACCTTGGACACATTGGTTGAAGGCTAGGTTACTATCTACATGACTACCTGCTCAATTCTTAGAGGTGTTTTGTCAATGATGTAGTTTCCTGGGGTTGCCAACTTCCTAAAAAGGTACTATTATGCATTTTTTGGAAATTAGTTTTAAGCCATGGCTTTGCCATCAGCAATTTGTCTGTGTTGAACTTACTTTTAAGATGTTAGTGTCTTGGGGGAATTCTATGACTGCTCCTAACTTACAATCATCTGCAAAATTCTGAGAACTACATGACAAAAGGTTTAACATGGATTTTGTTATTTATTTCATTTTATGCAGAGGGCACTGAGGGACTAAACAGCATTGTTTTACAAATCTGGGTGACCCGCAATATAGTGAGAGAATCTATCAGAAGTTTCATGAATACAGTGTAAAGGAGAAACTAAGTAGCACAGCAATGTTATGTTGCTTGCACATGGATGTCTTATCTTTATCTACCTATCTCAAGTTTCCTACAGTTTTATCATATTCCCTCCTTTTACTTCACCTCAATATTGCTTTAGCTATCACTGTTTAGAACAAGTAACACTAGCATAGCAACAATCAGCCATATTCTTGTTCATATACCAACCGTGTATCTCATAAGTATTTACCAACAAAACCATGATATTGATCTATTGATCAATCATTTCTCTATGATGGAACAAGCTATTTCATGCTAGTTTATTTGTTAGCTTTCTTTTTTTCCTCAATTTTATTACTCCCTCAGTTGTTATAGTTTCTCTATAAACTATTTACTACCTATATTTACCAAAGTTATATATTCTTGATTGTTATTAATTTCTTGTATTGTTTGCAATGTAATTTTGTAATGGAGCTTTTCTGCGAGGGCCTATGCTGAAAAAGAGCCACTCCACTCAGACATCCCCGGTAAACAAATGTAAAATAAAATAATGAAAACATTTTAGCAGTGTATCTAAAGGATGTCATGTGATGCTGATATTCTTTCTGTGTGTGAACTACCCATTCAGAATGAATGTCCCCTACAGAAATAATTAAACATGCAAACCTGTTTTGCCTTGCAGCTTCTAAAGGATGTTATGTGATGCTAATATTCTTTTTTTTCCTCAAATTTTTTTTTTATTTTTCAAATACATTTCAATGAATTCCATAGTATTATACATGACATCTTAAATAACTATGTACACTATTTACATTAGCCTGACACTATAACAGATCTTAATGTATACAGTTACTTTATAAGTATGTCCAATGTCCAATCCATTATCAGAGTGTCTGATCAGTTATTATATAGTGTCAATCAACGATAAGACTTTTCCCCAAGGGTTGTTGATAAATGGCTTTGGATAATTTTTTTTAATTTTACTTTCCAATAATGCTGTGGTATTCAGTAGTCTGTAGAAGTCTTCCAAAGTTGGTATTGTATTTGTATTCCATCTTCTTGTTATACACTTCCTTGAAATTGCAAGTATAATCCATAAGTAGATACATGTTTGACCTATTCAAATGAGGACTTTCGTTCACATTTAATAATAATACAAAAGCTTTAGTTAAATAAAATTATTCCTTAAATAAAGCTTGCAGAAAGTTATTAATACCATTCCAAAATGGCTTAATTTTAACACAGTCAAAGAAAACATGGTTCCAATATGCATTGTGTACTTGCTCACATCTCCAGCATATTCCTTTTATGGAAGAACCAATCTTACTGATTCTGTCTGGGGTGAAGATTGCTCTGTGCAAGCATTTCTAATTAAAAATTTTCCAGTATTGTGTAAAGGATGTATATTTTATCGATAATAAGATATTTGTTTTAATAACTTCAGTTGAGTATTGAGTGCCCTTTTGTTATATATTTCCAGTATGAAGTATGAAGTTTTGGGTGTTGTTTTATAGTTTGTCAATATTTTGTAAAATTTTGAAATACTGTTTCACATGTCAAAGTCATTATATATGATCTCATATATGTATTTCATAAATTTAGGTATTTCTTTAAATGAGGAATTGTTAATTATTCTACTTAAGTCTTGCGAATATGACAGAATACTCTGTAAAGTTAGCCAGCCTGCAGTGGAATTTTGTATGTTGTTTTTATTACTTGCGTATCTAAAACTTTTAATTCTTTGATACATTGGAGCCAACAAACAAATCCTTTCTGTTCCCAGGAATTAATGATTTCTCTACATATTTTATGTGGAAAGTTCTTTGTGACTATAAATGGTGCTAAAAGATCAAACCAGATTTTAAAATCTATATTTGCATTAATAATTTTCCTAAATGAGTAAATCATACAAGTTTTAGTGGGTTTAGTTAATTCTATTGCATACTAGTACATAATATGTGCCATGGCAAATTGTTTTTATCTGTTATTTGAAATTTGTTTTGTAAATCAAATTATGTATTGATATTACAGTTAGTAACTCTTTCCAATTTCCAGAGTAATTTGGACTTATCCAACATGAGATTGTTTTAGATATTGATGCTTTTATGTATGTTTCTATATCAGGAAAGTTTAATCCTCCCTGTTTCCATGGTCTGGTATGATGTATTAAAGGTATTCTGTTTCTTTTGGGAAACCATAAAAAATTTATTAGGCATGAATTTGTTTTTTTAAGTATATTCCTTTCTGGTAACAGTTGTATTGCCAAGGCTATATATAGGCTCTTGTGCAGTTAAACCATTTTTTATTAACTGTAGTCTATCTTCAAATGTTAATATTATTTTGTTCCATTTTTCCACAGAGATTTTAATTGTGTTGATGATATTATTGTAGTTTTTGAGACTAATTCATTATTATCCATGCATAACTCAGTTCCTAGATATTTTAAAGTAGATTCTTGTTTCCCTATGATGTGATCCCCCTTAGTCTGAAGTTCTTTTTTTTAATTTAAAAATAAAAATTTTGATTTTGATTTACTGAAATGGAATTCTAAAGTCATGTGAAATTTGTCAATTAATATATCTAATTCTTCTAATGTCTCTTTTGTATTAGATAATGTTAGTAATATGTCATCAGCAAATAGCATTACTTTAGAATTGTATTGTTTATAAACATCTATTTCTTTGATTTTTAAATTGTTATGAATTGAATTTTCCAATATTTCAATAGCCAGAGCAAATAGAATCAGTGACATGGGACATCCTTGTTTAGTGCCCTTTGTTATATGTATAGATTCAGAGGTAAAAGGACATAACTTGACATACGCTAAATTATTTGCATATATATTCTTTAGGAGGTGAACAAAGGATGCAGGAAATTCAAATAGCATAAAGATTTTGAATAAATAGTCCCAATTTAGGGAATCAAAGGCTTTCTGTATATCTAAGCGAATTATGAGTGTTTATTTTCTTTATTAACATAATCTATAAGAGAAATTATGCTTTTAATATTGTCATGTGTGTGTCTATGCTATATAAATCCAGTTTGATCATTATTATTGTTTTGGATAGTGGTATTTTCATTCTGTTAGTTAATATTGTCTTAAATAACTTATAGTCATTATTTATTACTGATATAGGTCTGTCTGAGGAACAGAGGTTTGGGGATTTGTTTTCCTTTAGAATTGGTGCGATTAAGGAATATCTCCAAGATGGTGGTATTAAAGCTTGTGACTGAATTTCTAATAGAATTTTATGGTAGAAGGATAGTATCTTTGAAGGAAAAAGTTTATATATTTCCATAATTATGCCACCTATACCTGGAGCTTTATTATTTTTACCCTCTTTTATATCTGTAATTTCTTTGTAGGATATGGGTGCTTACAGATCTAGTTTTAATGTTTCTGTGTTTTTTTATATTAGAACATTTTTCATCTAGATTTAATTGATCGATGTGTATATTTTTTTTTGGAAATGTTCCATATAGTGATTTCTATAGGCATCGAGAATGTCACCTATATCCGAGAAATTTTTACCTTTCTTTTCGTGGAAGATACTTTTAATGTTATTAGCTTTTGATTGTATTTTGATTCTTGTAGATAAATTATGTAGATATTTCGGAGAAGTGGCCAAAATATTAATTTTTAGTTTTTCTAAAGCTGAACTAGTTTTATGTATAAGAATTTCATTGTATTTATTGTTTAATACTTCTACTTTCTTTTTCATCTCCAAATGATTTTGATTTTTTTTTTCAGATTTTACTGACAAAAGTTTGGATTGTAGATCTAATAATTCAGAATCCCATTTTCCGATTTTTTTTAATACCAAGTTAGGGTTTTACCAAATATGTAAGCTTTTAATGAGTCCCATATCATTTTATTTATTTCTGTGGTGTAATTAATATCTAAGAAGAATTGTAATTCCGATAACCAGGGTTTGAACTCTTTAATTTTAGTTATATATGCTGGAATTCTGGAGTTAAAGATTAATGGTTTGTACCCATTTTGAAGTTTTATTATTAATGAATTGTGCTCTGAAAAGGGACAGGGAGTGATTGAGAAATTAATGATTTTAGAGTGCAAGTCATGGGCAACAAATATTTTGTCTATTCTAGTTTGGGTACCAAATCTGTGATCTTGATGGGAAAACAACAAAGATTTATCTTCTTTAAATTTGAAAGTATCTACAAGATGAAATGATTCTACCCACTTGTTTAAAGCTTTTGATACAGCAGATGTACGCAGCAGTCTTTTATTTGTAGTTTCAGAAATATCAAATATGCAGTTAAAATCTCCTCCTAATATTAAGTTGCCTTTATAATTATTGTAAATGAAATCCAAGTGTTTTTTAACAGTTCCTATTCCAGTGCCTGGGAACCAGTATAGATTGGCTAGGGTCCATATTCTGTTATTATATTTAACTATTACTAATGCCATAAGGCCTTCTTTAGCTTCATACTTATAAATAATTTCTGAGTTAATCACATTTGTTTTCCATAAACTTGTTACCCCTTTTGTCTTTGTCTTATAAGTGGATTGTGCCAATATCATATATTCCTTAGGATTCCTTTTGTAACTGTCCTTTGTTTTGAAATGAGATTCTTGAAGGAAGACAATTTGGGCTTTGATCAGTTTTAAATATTTCAGTAGGTTTGATCTCTTGCTAGGATTGTTTAAGCCACTGGTATTTAAAGATAATGAAGTTAAATCCATCTTAGGTCATTTATACTATGTATTTTTTGTTTTAATGTGACTATTAAACATTTTCCTCTGATAACTGTAAAGTATATGTTTGAGCTTTTAAAGGAAATTATCAGTTTTATACTTTCAGTGTTTACCAATAAAGTAATGTTTTGGTCAGGCATACTAAAAATCTTTTTGTGAAATAACAAATTTAAAGTAATAAATGTTAGTAAAACTAAAATCCGCACTAGCCATGGAATGAAAATCATTCCTAATCTGATGGATAAACCTAAGTCCATCAGATTATCACTCATACCTTGACAATCCAGAACATCTGAGCTCCATAAACTGAATTATCATATGGGGAATATTTGTAATAGGAATAAGCAATATTTATATTATTTTGAACAGATATAGTACTATTGTAGATTAGACAGAATTCTAATACAATATAAATGTCTACTTTTTGTATAAGCAATTAATATTTACATGAAAGATAGATGACAAGCAATTCAGTCATAGTAAAGTAGAATGTATCATATGCAAAGCCTCAGTAAAAGATTATATCACACAGTTATTTAACATACTCACCCTTATTGATGAAGTCTTTCAAAACTTATTACTTAATATAAATAGATGGTAATAATATTTATATCTTATGTTTATAATACAATGTATTTTACTGGATATAGCAGAAGTTATATTTCATTGTTTGCCAGCATTTAAGTAATCACTTTGTTTGTTGCTAATGTACTTAAAGCATCAAGTTTGTTTTATGTGAACATTGATGAAAATTAGTGCATTTTAATTATAAGTGCATCCCTCTTCCCATTTCCTACACATAAGGATTTTCATGTCTGTCATTTCTTATTATAAAATGAGTAAAATTATAGGTTAAAACAAAAAAATTCACTTATTGTGATTAATGATTACAAATTCCCTTTCCATATTTACAGATTGCCATTTTATGGCATATACTGAAAGTTTTTAGATTGAAATTCTATTTTGTATAATCAGCAAAGGTAAAAATGAGTGATTATTGTCAGTTTAATACTATTTGTTCAGAATGTGATTGTTGCATTCTGTGACATTCCTAGTTCAGACTTCTATTTTTTCCTTTGAACAACTTTGTCAGTTTGATGTCATGTATAAAACATTAGTTACCTTGGTAACAGCTTATGTATGGTCAAGATAGGTTACAAAACCACAATTCAAGTTAAAGCAATTATATGACTTGTTGTGCACATTTACTTATATGAGAAAATTATCATGCTTCCCCATGATGTTCAGTGCAGTGTATGTCATTTATGACAGGTTAAAACAGTAGCGTTATTATACACAAGCCCATGTTATTAAACTGTCTACTGTCAATTTAATACTGTTTGTTCAGAATATGATTGTTACATTCTGTGGCATTTCAAGTTTAGGTTTCTATTGTTTTGTCACTTTGTCAGTTTGATGTCATGTATAAAGCATTAGCTACCTTGGTAACCACTTAAGTATTATATATAGTCAAGATGGGTTACAAAAACTACAATTCAAGTTAAAGCAATTACATGACTTGTTATACATATGTACTTATATAAGAAAATCATCATGCTTCCCCTTGATGTTCAGTGTAGTGTATGTCATTTATGATAAGGCAACAGTGTTATTATACACAAGCCCATGTTATTAAATCCTATCTAAATTCAGCAGACTGTTTCATCTTATATGACAATTATATATTTTATGTCTAGATTTACTAAAATAATATATTGCATAACTATTGTGTGTTTATATTTCTTTTTTCGGTTGTTGCTTAGTTATTTGAGAGACCACTAGCTGTAATGCCTATTCTTATTATTAGTTACTTCCAAGCATGTTTATACAGTCCATAGACTTTAAATTATGAGACCCTTCTAGTTTCTTATTTGTTATAAGTATATTTCCATCCTTACATACACACATATCAGTACTTCAAGCATGGGTAATAATGCCCATCCAGTTTTGCCAGAATACCATTCACAAGTTCATGTGGTGTGTTTCCAGACTGTTCTTAAAATATCCAAACCAATATTTGTCCTGTTCCATTTTACCAGCCTGTTCCATGCAGTGGCCACTCTGCCAGTGAACCACTCAACACACATTCTATTCCCACAGATATTTCCATGAAGGAAATCTGATGATTCTCTAGCACTTCCCGGCAACCCCAAATACCTCTAGAATCAGCTATCCCCATATGCCCGACAAATCCGAGCAAGCTCACCTCCCACACCATTGCAAAGGGTACTGCACAAGAGCAAGTGCTCTCAGACTTCCACTCTTATGTAAGTCCTTAATGTGTTTGGACCAAAATACATTTTAAATATAAAGTTGCGCTTATTTTTATTTATTTATTTATTTAATCAAGAATCAACTTAATTAACTAAACAAAGTGTTGGGAGACCATCAATATGTGTACATGTGTTTTAAAATAGTCCTCTTATATATATATATATATATATATATATATATATATATATATATATATATATTATTTTTTTTTTTTTTTAAACCAAAAACTTAATTTCCGAGAATCATCTCTGAGGTTCCTCAGAGCCTTTAAGCATTATTGTCACTCTTTCTGCATTACCATAGCAACCTGGGAGTGTCTGTTTCGGTTAGTGTGTCTGTGTACTACATACCAGTGGCTTGCAATGCACCTAAAGCAAAGTTTCACTTCATTGCAACTTCAAGCCTAAATTCCCTCCCTTTCAGTGAAGCAACAGCCAAGAAAAGAACGGAGAGCAAACAGATAAAAAAAAAAACTCCCAACAAGCCGCCACAACAAGAGATAACACATTCTTCCAGCTTTCCCACCTCTCACTCAGCAGATGCATAAACAAACTATTCTCTTCGAAAATATCCCAAATCACAGTTTTATCCACCCCCTTCCCCTGGATCCAGGCTAAAACACCAAATGTCTCTTCCTAATAAACAAGCATCAGTAAACTTCGATCACAAGCCGCAACTCACTGCTTCCTGGAGACGAAAATGACATCATACAACAGCTGCCAGACACAGCTGCATCCACACACACCATGTTAGGCTTAATCAAACAGCACTCAAAGCTATGATACCTGCCATAGTTGATATTAACTATGTTTAGACAGAATAATAATGACATTTCTACTAGCTGCCAGACATAGCTGCAGCCATGCACACCATATCTGGATTGATCAAATAGCACCCGTAGCTGTGATACCTGCCATAATTGATATTAACTATATTTAGACAAAATAATGACAGTTATACTAAGTGCTTGCTAATATTATTTAAGCAGGATATACATGTCATTTCTAAATCATACTTTAACTGAAGAATTCATTAGTCTCCAAGACATTTTTTCCAAAACACTCTGCTGTTACTGCTATTATATATAATGTTAATTTGTTACATTTGAGTCTGAACTCTGATGAATGGTACCTTGTTGAATTAGTTAATTAATTACTTAAATTATTATAAGTAAAATCAATGAAAAATGAACAAGATAAGTATTCATTGAGTTCAAGTAGGGGAATAGAAACTTCTATGTTTGTATTATATTTTGCTTTGTTTGGCTTATATATATAATGTAAATAGTAGCCCATCTTGACCTACCTTTGTTTGTGAAAAATTATTGGATTCTATGAACATTCTGAATAAATCATTACTGTTTCTCAGTTGTTTAAGAAACCCTCCTTTTTTAAATAAGAACAGATGACAAGTGATGTGCCATATCAGTTGATACTTTGCGAGATGTAGTTGCAAGAGTTATTTTTTTTGGGACAGCTATCTTGGAATTGATTTTTGTTTCTTCTTTCTAGCATCAGTCCAAAGATGTGTTTATTTTATTCTTTTAAGAGTAGGGGTCATCCAGTCCATTTCTTCTGGGATAGACACTATGTTGTTGTTTTTGATGACTATAGTAGCTTCTTCTAAGTCATTAAAGGTTCTCATCTCATTGGCAAAAAGTATTTTTTATCTTGGCTGGAACGGCCATCTGTGCTTTAATGTTGTTTTGATTCAGCAGTTTTATTATTGGCCAGACTTTTTTTCTTTGTTCTAGTATTCTGGAAGAATAATCATTGTTAAACCTTATCTGGATTTGATTGTATTTTAAGGGTGATTTCCTCCAAGCAGATTTTAATATTAGTTCCTTGTCAAGAAATGAAAGAAATTTCATAACTATGAATCTAGGTGTAGTATTTGTTGAGTTTGAAGCAGGTTTCCTCAGTGCTCTATGCACCCTTTCAATTCCAAATGAAAGTCCCTCTTTCACGTCTAAAACTTCAGGAATCCAGGTTGTTAAGAATGAAATAATGTCTTCACCTTCAGTGTTTTCAGGCAGACCAAAAATCCTTATGTTGTTTCTCCTTTCCATGTTTTCTAAGTCATCTATTTTGTTAAGCAGCCATGTATTCTGTTTAAGCAGAAATTCTTTTTGGAATTCTTCCTCTTTGAGTCTCCCTTCAATGTCATTTAGAGAAGTCTCTATATGTGTTATTATTGTATGGTGTTGCTGTAATAGTTCCTTAAGAGTATCAGTCTGTTTTTGAGAATTTAATTTGACGTTTTCTAATTCCTTTTTAAAGCCTTCCATCTTCAAAGATAGTTCCTGTAAGGTAGATGTCATCAATTGCAGTTATTTTTTCAAAGCAGCATCTGGATGAGAATTTCTCGAGTTGTTCATATTCAGTGACTCAATATATCTCGAAGTTACTTGACAGGAAAATTTTTGTATATATACACCAAAATTGATATTTATATAGTTTAGTAGTCTATAGATTTCTGACATTTTAAACTTGAAAATAACACAATTTTCCTATATTATTATACTAGTTTATGGAGCTTTCAAAATTCACTGCTCTCAGTTGGCCATCTAGGCTCCATCCCCTAATGCTAATATTCTTTGTGTGTGTGAAATAACCATTCAGAATGAATGTCTCATACAGAAATAAATAAGCATGCAAATCCATTTTTCCTTGGTGCTAAAAAAATCCATGTTAGGCTTAAGAAAAGCTAGTGGTGATGGGTTACCTAGACATAATTAGAAGATTGCATCACTGTCAGGGACATTAAATACTTTAATAAAAAATAAATGTTACATATACCTGTACATGTAGATTAGCAGCTGTGAAGTAGAGAATGTATGTCCAAAAATTAAAATGTGTCGTGGGATTGTAATGCAAAACTTATGAAACCCAGCTGTACAAAGTTTCATTTGAAAAAGAGTAACTAGCAGTAAGTTTAACACTGGGTTAAAAAAGAGTTGTCAGAGACTGCTGTTTGAGTTTTAACACCAAATTAAATACAGCCAGTAGTCATACAATTATTGGGAATAATGAAGCTATTCCTGGTTGTCTCTCTTCAGAGAAGGCATGCCTATACCTCTCAACCTGTAAGTGCAAGAATCTAGACAAAATCAAAACTAATGGGTGGACAAAAACACAGAATTAGGGAGAAATTTAAAACACTGCTCTTATAATCTTAGAAAGTCACTAGAATAACAGGTTTTTCATTAAATTGCATTTTCTGAAGAATATGAAGTCTGAAACACAAATATATATCATTATTCAGTGACTTCAATCCTCAATGATATGCCAGAAAACCACAAATTTTATGAAGAACAGACCAAATATATGAGGCAAAACTCTGCACATTCTTTTGAAAATCTGGACATTTGAGAGGTAAGGGTATGGAGATTATGTATACTGGTGTGATATAGGCCATTCATGAAGGTCCAATAAATCCTAGATCCATGGCCAGTGGTCATAGTAGGTTAATATACAGGCCATAGGGAGGGGGGTGTCACCCCTTACAGAGAGGTATGAACTCACTTAAAGACATACCAAACTGCTCACAATGGCTCATAATGGCCTTCTAAACAACACCAGCATGTAGGAGGTAGGGCCTTCCACTACTGAGTGAAGCCATCCTCTGTGACAATTGATGGTAGATCACAGGGTGACTCTTCTGTTGCAGCCTGTCTTTACCAGTCCTTACTAGATGATGACCCTGACTTGAGGGGAGTTAAATACTTGGGTGATGCTGTTTAACAGGCCTATCATGGACAGAAAGGCTCAGGGGAGCCACACTCCCTCTAAAGTCATCATGATCCACAGAACCACCACAGGTTTGCAAAAAGAAAATGTATGATGTAGGATGCATCACCAGAGTGAGTGATGAGCAGGGTTACAGAAATGTCTGGGTATTGCAAGTCTGTCTTGAATCTTGCAGATAGACTGCAGTACAGTATGCATATACCTGGATATACAGAAAGCTGTTATATATCACATAGTAGTGTGTGTGTATATAAATATATATATATATATATATATATATATATATATATATATGTACATCAACTGTATACTTGGGTATGCATATAGCTGATATATACTAATATGTAGTAATCTGAGAAGTATGATCATGTGAGTGAACAGTATTGTACAATGTAATGCATTGTGTGACAGAGAGTTAACAAAAGTTCGTACATATTAATAATGTAATTACAGTGGACCCAAGTTAATTGTAACAATATGGTCAAATAACACTCCTAAGCAGTTATTTATTTATTTATTTGCAGTTGGTTTACCAGGATAGTCCATTGGGCCAAGATGAACCCGTTTTCAATGGAGTCCTGGGGAGAAAAGCTCCATAAACATGGTTACAATAGGTTTTAGATCCTTATTACAATATTTACAGCAATTATATTGTTAGAGCATACAATTTCTGGTAGAACCAAACTGGTGGTAAACATCACAAGATACAGATTAGATAAAAGTACACATTCCAATGTAGAAACTGAGAAGCAAGTTATATTATAAGGAAGCATGCAATGGAGGAAGCAAGAAAGGGAAGTTCAGTGGAGGGGAAAAGCGAGAAAATCAGTGTAGATCAAGAAGGCTGGGTGCAAGAGCACTCCCACTGGGATAGTAGATGAGAGTGAAGAGATTTTTTGAATGTAAGGTGGTTGAAGGTGGTACGAATGGCAGGAGGTAGGGAGTTCCAGAGCCGTGCTAGACTAAAGGATAGGAGATTTTTTTCTGGGGGATGATTAGGTTTGTGCAATTCAATTAGATTTTGGTTATTAGATCTAAGTATTCTATTGGGAAGGTGCAATTTGAAGGCAGAGGAAAGGGATGGACAGAGGCAGGGTTTAAAAATTAGCTTGTGAGCAAGAGTAAGTTGAGAATAGATGAGTTGATTGGGTAACTCTAGCCATTTTAGTTTATGGAGTGAAGAGCAGTGGTGGGTAGAAGTCTTATGGCTGGTAGCCAAGGAAGGCAGGATGAGAGCGAGAACCTATCAGTGGACTGTTGAGTGGAGAAGGTAAGTACAAGGGGCAAGGGGTTTAATAGGATGGTGTTGCTTAAGATATTAATAAAGGGAGAGAGAAAAGAGAACAAGGGAATTAGGACATGTATAGTATCTTAGACAGTAAGGTAAAAGATGTGGGAAACAATAATAGTGGGGAGAGGGAGCCACCTATTGGACAGATGCTGAAACGCACCTGAGTTTCCACCAAGGTAGATCCCTAAGCTGAAAAATATTAAAGAGGAGAAAGGACTAAATAAAAAGAGTGGTCTAGAAAGGGGCTAATTGGGGGGCACAGAGTTGGTCAGGGTTTGGTTGCTGAGGTTTCCTGACAAGGGAGCGTACAGAACCTAGCAGGGCTTTGGATATCTTTATTAATACAAAGGTTTAGCAGTGGTTGTACATACTTTCTGAATTCCTTCTGTGACAATTTTAGGTCTATTCACGTACAAGGGATGAGGTAGTAGAACGTGTTCTATTTTAGATTAGGTCTAGGCATCCAGGCCAGGCATAGTCGCAAGAAGATATTGCAGGGCAAGAAGGCTGGAGAAGAGAGAATATAGGGAGAGAGGTTGCACTTTAATAGGCAGTACAGAAAACACTTTGGCTCACAATAGCATACACAATTCAATGTAAGAAGTAACACTAATATTCCATTCAGCATGTGCTACACATCATTTAGAAATGAGAAAAAGCATTCTATTCAACTAAATCACACTTTAGTAGTCAGTACAGAAACGCATTGATCCAGAAATATAGCATACACTAAGCAGTACAATATGGGCTAGGTATTATTTCAGTGAAATATTCTCTTAAACAGCAATAGATAAGCCAGTGAGCAGGATAAAAGTGAAAAAAAATCTCTTCAGACACATGCAGAGGTTGGCGTCTTCAGTTAAAGTTGCCCAGCACACTCGACGAGCTAACTGTTAGGTGGCTTTAGCTATGTTCCCTTTAGACTGACTCAACTATATTATTTAGCATTCTTTCCTATAATCTTAATTAGAAATGCTATATATTACTGTATTCTTCCTTTTGCGTTAAATATATGTTATGCAGGCTTAATGGTTGTGTATGTAGTAAGCGCTTAACGCTTAACCAGCACACATACAGTGACTGGCGCCAAAAATATTCTTGACCAGCATGCCAATAATTCAAAAAAAAAAATAATTCCTTTAGTTTCAAATAAATGTTATGTAGGCTTAATGGTAGTGTATGTGTTAAGCGCTAAACGCTTAGCAGCACACATACAGGGATTGGCGCCAATAAGTGTTCTTAACTAACACGCTAATCATTCATAAACTACTACCTTTTGCATTAAATAAATGTTGTGCAGGCTTACTGGTTGTATGTATGGTAAGCACTTAATGCTTGGCCAGCACACATACAGGAATTGGCGCAAATAAGTATTCTTGATCAGCACGTCAATAATTCATTAAATACAGGTCTATGGGTAGATAGCATTTCAACGCTTAAACATAGACGTTAATGCAGAAATCGCCAGCACTCACAACAAATATATGCAATGCTAGTAAATGGTTTCCTAGCATTTACGATTGACCGCTAACCAGGATAGGGCAAAGTTTTTGGACTCATTCAGCATAAGACAATACGGATATTCCTGCTGTTTTTTCCCTTTCTCTTATTTCTTTAGTTAAAATAATGAACATGCATACACAAGCAAACAGGAATATCCTGGCAGTAACACCATCTACTTTACCGCAGAGAGCAATGCATTATTGAAACAAAAACAAGATATTACCTTGCTATAGTTGCAGATGCAACAACAGGATACTAAGCAGCCGGGGGCAGTTATAATGGCTTATACTAAGCAGTATCTCATATAGTTATAATAAGCTTTGTCATGGTGGTAAAATGTGGTTATATGTGTAGGGAAATATTACCCAATCACCCCTGAGCACCTGTTGCATATTTGTAGGACAGGTTATAAATATGATTCCATGACATGAGACATGTGATATTCAGCATACTTAAAGCAGTGATATACACAACAAATATTATAGGTACATAAAGTAAAAGGCTCTAACAATTCTGTCTCTCTCTCTCTCTCTCTCTCTCTCTCTCTCTCTGTCTCACCCCCTTTCCACTTCCCTCTTTCCCCTTACTTCCCCTTCTGTCTCTCTCCTCTCTCAGGTTGTATAGGTTGGGCTGACTTTTGTGGAAGCATGGTGAGGAACACTCACATAAGATGGCCTAAAAGAGCATTAGGAGGCACTTCACTGAGAAAGTGATTTTGAACCATTAGTCATGGAGTTATTTGTAAGTGTGTTGCCTTCCTAATCTGGTAATACTCCATGTCCTTCCTGTTCTCCTAGTTCACTACTGTCCATGGTTCTGGCCTTGACCAAGGTCCAGGGCTAGAAGGCCCAACTGCCTGACATCAGCAGATTTTCCCTTTCCCTACCTTCAAAGAGAGGGAGCTTGCATAGCCTAATCCTTTAGCATTTCCCTCACCAGGTTCTACAGTTGATTGGACCACATAAATTAACCCAGGTTCCCTGAGTCATTGTCAGGGTTTCATTCCTGTACACCTGTGAAACTATTTTTTCTGAAAGACTTGCAAAGTTTGGCCACAGTTTTGGATAAGTGAGTGTGAGTATTGACCTTTCAAACTATTCTACAGCGTTGTAACAGTCTACAAGGGCTTAGCTCTGAGCCCTTGGAATTTACATTTATAACTCCTATTTGTTTACAGTGGGATTAGGGGACACTGTTTAGAGTCAGCACCATATAAGACCCATTGGGTTTACTAAGCTTCCAAATTAAAATCCTTAACTGAGTAATCATGTAAATATAGTCACAGCTTTTGAGGCTTTGTCTGTAAGTGCTAGAGAAATTATTCTACCTATATAATATCTGAATTCTCGACCAAATAACCAAGGAAATGCACAAGCAGTTTCTCTTGGCATAATTAAGTCATGGCTGAAAAAAGAATCCAGTGGTCTAGTTCACTTATTTGAAAATGAAATTAAAAAAAGTTAAATAAAAATGACCATATGTAGAGGGCAAAGATGGCCACATAACAGAGTAGACCTAAATATTAATTCAAAGAAACACAGCTAGACAACTGCCTGTGAGCTCAGCTCCTTCAGGTCTTTCAACAGGATCAGCTCAGTTAGTCAGTGGTAATACCTATCACCAATAATCTAGAAGGGATACACATTCCAGCAAGAGATCCAACCAGAAATAAAAGTTCAGTCTTCACTAAGGCAATACAGTTGATAAGTTTTGAGCTACCATACAAAACATGAGCATCCATCTCTGAAAAGTTCCAAAACCAGGAAGCCAAATTCCACACAGCAGATCCATCAGTTCCCAAAAGTTAAGGTCTCAACACATTTTACCTAGAAGGAACACTGAAGACAAGGTTGCCATAGCAGGAGGGATTCTTTGATGTATCCAAAATGGAAACACGTTACTGACAAGGCAAAAGGGAACACAAGTTAATCTGCATTCCAGACAAGTAAATCAGTCAAAAAAACAGGCGTTTATACAGGTCGAATCCAAACATATAATCCAACCAAGCAGAGAATATGCTCAGCCTCCTCATAATGACCATTAAATGCAGCACAGTCCTATAGCTAAAACTGGGAGTTTTAATAAAATCATGGTGATATTAAAAAGTTTAATGGCACAACTGAAAAGAAAGAAAGAAAGAAAACAATGCCTCTTCCTGAGCTATGGCCAAATGCTGCACAAAACACTCCACCAATGTTCAAGTGAACCCCACAAAGAATGCAATTAGTACATCTTGTTGGAAGTCCTAAAAGTTGAAATGACTTCATTCTCTGAGATGTACTGCTACCATAATTGTTTCAGAGTATAATGTGATACAAAACAATTCATTAGCAGCACTAGACATGTAAGAACCACTGCAAATGACTGGCCATGGCTATGTTGGTAGACAGGCTACAAAAGAAAGGATGAGAACAAAAGCAGGTAATATGTGAGCTGTGGACAGACATGTAATGGACAAAGGAAGAGCGAGGCAGTAGGCAAAAGGAGAGTACACTGGGAATAGATAGCAGGAGAAACCTCTACACATGCATCAAGAAAGTTAGAGGCATACCCCCACATGTGCCAAATTTCTTGGTGTTTACCGGTTTTGAGGGCAAAATAATGGAGTGCCATGAATTCCTGAGTGGCCCCATTAATTTACAAAAATTTTTTTTCAGATATATATATATATATATATATATATATATATATATATGTATGTATATATATATATATATATATATATATATATATATATATATATTTATATGTGTGTGTGTGTATGTATATGTATATATATATATATATATATATATATATATATATATATATATATATATATATATATATATATATATAGATATATATATATTTTTTTTTTTTTTTTTCGCGAAGTTGTGCTGACATCATGACATGCGGGGGCATGTGCAATGATGTCAGCTTCGTGAGGCAGATGCCAGCCTGTCGGAATTCAGCTGCGGGCTGCAGGGGGTGTGTACTGTGCACTTTCAGTTTACATAACCTGGCTGGCTGTAATGTCCTCATGGTTGCACTTGCAAGTTGCAGCAGTCAGCAGTGGATTTAGAATGATTCACAAACAGAGCAGTGGAAGACAACTCTCTAGTTGTTTTTCTTTTTGTTATAAATTAAAAAAAAAGAGCTGTTATTACTTAAAGTGCAGCAGTCGAGCTATAGAGTCGGACTGGTCTGTGGCTCAGTGTCTGAGTCTTCAGTGCACAGTGCATGTCACAGAGAGAGAGAGAGAGAGCGAGAGAGAGAGAGAAAATCATCAGAGAGAGAGAGAAAAAAATATGAGAACATTTATCTTGACTTCCTCCTATGGATCCTCCAGGTAATAGGACAAAAAAGAAAAAAAGTGACTAGATAATTGGGCAAACATTGGACTATGTTGTTGTTGTGTGTGTGTCTGTGTGTGTGTGTGTGTGTGTGTGTGTGTGTGTGTGTGTGTGTGTGTGTGTGTGTGTGTGTGTGTGTGTGTGTGTGTGTGTGTGTGTGTGTGTGTGTGTGTGTGTGTGTGTGTGTGTGTGTGTGTGTGTGTGAGAGAGCGAGAGCATAATAGGAGTGGGAATCTGGGACAGGGGGCTTAATCCCTACTAAGGTACATTTCTTAAAGCCAGTAAATGAGAGATAGGTATGCTAATTAAACAGATAAAACCAAAACCACCTCTGAATCGAGCAAGCAAACAGCAGCAAAATGACAACAGCCAAGTAATCCCAAAGCTCTTTAAATAAGCCAAAAATTATCTTAGCACCTTGGCAAACAGCCTTTCAGAGTGAAAAATTGTCCTTATATAGTAGCATTAATTAAAAATTAATTACATCAGTTACCCCATAAACACGTTATTAACACATTAACATGTTCATTAGATAATGACCTTCCAACTACACTCTAAATTTAACTCCCTGGGAACCTGGGTATCATATTTCAATATAAGACCAGATTCCATATACAGCAACTTCTTTTTAATACTCTCACTTTCAAATGGGCACAATAAACTTAACCTAATACTTTTGATAAAAGGCCACTTTCTTCCTCCTGATGGCAATCGTAAAAATGAGCAGCAACTAGGCTTTC
The DNA here is from genome assembly GCF_019279795.1 of Protopterus annectens. NCBI lineage: Eukaryota > Metazoa > Chordata > Ceratodontiformes > Protopteridae > Protopterus > Protopterus annectens. The sequence continues at coordinate 1,492,129,844 of NC_056732.1, forward strand.
CATCCTAGCCTTTCTAGTATCTCTAAGATGCTCTTGTAACCATGTCTTAAAAGTCCTCTTGCTCTCCCCTATATAAAATTGATGGCAATCAGTGTTTGGATGGGCGGAGTGGTCATCCTTCTCATGCTATATCAGCACTCACTTATGGTGAGTTCCTTAGGCTACGAAGACTTTGTAATGATGAAAAGAAATTTCTTCAGGAGGTAGAGTTTACAAAAAATATGTTTATTAATAGGGGGGTCTGATGAAAGTAAATTGAATGTCAATATTCAAGATATAATGAGGGTTAGGTGTGATAGGCAATGTATTTATATACCTAGGGGGAATTTAAAATGCTGGAAAACAGTGATAATAATAAAATAATATTTTTTGTGACTACCTATATACCTTCAGTTTTTAAGTGATAAAGGTGTTAAAATATTATTGGAGCTTTTTGGTTAAACATAAGGACTTTTGTAATTTATTAGAAAATGCCCCAGGTATTGCATTTAAAAGGGGAAGAAGCATTAGTGATATGCTTGTCCATGGCAGGTTTATTCCACCTGTGGTGATGATCAGTGCTAGTCTTCCACTTAAAGAAACCAGTGCATGTGGGAAATGTTGTAGTTGCAAATATGTTGTATCACAGTGTGTAGATATTAATGATAGGAAATATGAGGTCAAACACAGCTTTAGTTGTAACTCAGCTGGAATAATCTATGCCCTTAAGTGTCCCTGTAACAAATTTTATATATAAACTAGATGGACAACCATACCTGGTCTGTCTATATGTGCAGCTACAGGCCCATGTCTTGCAATGATGTATCTATAGGTTAAAACTGCTGAAAAAATCAATATGTGGGTATACTTCACTATTATAACAGGAGGCAGATGCACAAAAATCTATGTACCACAGTAACATTATATGCAGAAACTTCCATGGCATTTGATTCTGCTTTGCAAATGTTGATGGATCTATGCAATTGAAAAGCAGAAACATCATACACATTGTTGGGAGTGTTATGTATGTACTGTGTTGGTTTAATACCATGCTGTAAAACTTTTGTTGTGCATCCACATTATTTCTGTTTCCACATTCACAGTGTAATTCTGCTACTGGAACACAAACATAGCAATATGATAATATTTGTGAAATAAAGATCCTTAATGAGTGGTAATAAATGCTAAAGTTGCATTGTTTTGGAATGTAGGACTTGTATGTATATCTGGAAATAACTGTGTGAAAACCTCCTCAGTTATCTGTGGATCGTGACTGGTGGCAAGATGTGATACAGTATGAAAGAACAACAACAGCAGGGCTAGCCAACAAATGGGGTGAACCTTCACTCTAGATGACTGTCATTGTTGAAGTGGCACCCCAACCCCATGTGCAAAATGGGAAAAAGGGTTGTGGATGTAGGGATGTGAGACCATCTGTCATTACTGACTAATTAACGGTCTGTGACATAAAGAAGCCCTAATTCTGATGAAGCCTTTTCAAAAGACAAAAGTGCTAAATAAATGGAGGATATTTTACAAATTCTGTTTAGAGGAGGGGCTTTTTTCAGTGTGCCACTGTTGGAAGCATTCTTTAGGGCTATGAGGAGGCCCTCTCAAGTCTTCAACACAGCTCCAACAGATGACACCAGATGACACAAGGCAGTCACCCAATGTATTACTTTAATCCACTTTAATAGAGGAGCAGGTCTTACAACTGGATGCATTTACTGAACAGTAGCAATGACTCCCTGGTGTCATCTGGTATATTCCCCTAATCTTGTTGGAAGTTTTGACATGGCTTCTGTATGTAACAAACATTACAATCAGTCAATATAGACAGGTATTAGAGTATCATATGTTTTTCTACGCATATTCCATATTAACATGCATACCGCTCTACCTCCTACTGAAGAATTTTGGATAGCCAAAAACAGAAGACTGTCACTGTTGAAGTGACATCCCAATTCTATCTGCAAAGATGAGGAAAAAAAGGTTATGGATGGATGGATGAAGAAGAATTAAACTTTCATATCTGGCATTATTCAGTGACTGTAACAATTTATGATCTATAAAGGTAGAAAAAATAAGAGTCAAAATCATGAAAGGACTTTCAAATTGGAGATAGTTAAGAGTTATGACTGTGTGTGTATGTGTGTGTGTGTGTGTGTGTGTGTGTGTGTGTGTGTGTGTGTGTGTGTGCGTGTGTGCATGTATCTTTGTCAGTTTCAATGTGGGCATGTATGTGGGGGAACATTGAGGGGTGTCCTTGCTAGCCATTTGTGGCAATTATAGCAAGATCAGCAGAAAAGGGACTGTTATTGTTTGCTGTGATCAATGAGTGATTCAGAAATATGCAAAATAGCTGTTAATTAAGTCTTTCTTCTTTGCAAGTACTGTGTCTTTGAATCTCTCTTTTCAGAGATTGTGCTAACAAGCTCTTTATGCTGCAGCGTTCTAGCTCACAACCAGACATGTTTCAGATTCCTTGCCATGATCTTTGTGTCAATTCTAGCTTGAAAGGTAAATCCTGTTCCTAAAGCTGAATTGTCTCACATCAAAAAATGACTCATACTGAATTATAAAAATCCACCAAGCACTGGAGCTGGAAAAGCTGAAACGGTTTATTCTGGTACCTCGGCTACAAATAGCCTTCAAAGGAATAACCATTCAAACTTCTTTACAGCTTTTATAATAAAATGCAAATTACTCATTAAACAATTAAGCAATACAATGATCAAACAATTTGTTATGACAAGAAACCTTGAGCTTAAAGTTTTAAAGAAACCATGCATTAGTAAGCATTAATAAGCCACAGGAAGAAGAAAACTAATGCAAAAGCATAAGAAAAAGAAACAACATACATAAATAGTGTACTATTATACCCAAGCATATAAACCCATGTTGAACAGTTAAATAACTAACAGATATATTTAATAAATATAAAAATATCTTAAATAGTAATATTTATTTCCAAATTCAACCCTTAGGGTTTCAAAGTACCAAACATTAGAATAAATCTACTTTCTAAATTCAATAACTTCTGTATGAAATTACTAGCATTATAGACATCCGGCCTGGCTAATGCACAAAAAAATAAAGAATCCGAAACACCATTATGAACAATATTAAAATGTTCAGAAATTGGACTTTCCATCCTATGATTTCTAATATCCCCCATGTGTTCCAAAATCCGTGTCTTTAATTGATGTTTTGTTTGGCCTATGTAATATTTAGGAGGAATACAACCACAACCCACAATGTATACAATCCCACAGGATTTACAATCAAATTTATCAGTGGCCTGATACTTTACCCCATTAATACAACTACCTGACAAATTCTTAACCTTCAAACAAACTTTACATTTGCCACATTTGAACATCCCTTCTGATTTTAATCTACCATCTAACAAATTAATCTCCCTTGTTTTTCGCTTTGGCTTTAACATTTCCTTCAAATTCGCATATCTTCCATAAGAAAAACAAACCTTATTAGGAAATAAATTGCCTAACTCATAATTTTGACAAACTATCGGCCAAAGAAAATCTACAATATTTTTCAATGTTGAAGAAAAGGGAGAAAATTTGGTGACAAAAAATATCTTGTTCTCACTTTTACTGTTCAAAAAAGTTCTATCAGCATTCCTATTCCTACAAATTCTACTATCATCCCTAACATTCAAGTCCAATTTTAATACCCTCTTGATACTATTATTGATTAGGAATTCGGGATAACCTCTGGCCACCAATCTATTTTTAACATCTTCAAATTCAGATTCCAATAAACCACTTTCAGAAGTGTATTCAAAAGTGCGCTTTATTTCACCAAAAGGAAGTGACTTAATTAAATGCGCAGGATGAGCAGTGGTGGCATGTAAAAAGTTATTAGTTGCAGTATCCTTTCTAAATGGCCTAAATTGTACCTTGTTATTAATATCCACATATAGTAGAATATCCAAAAACTGAATAGTATGGGTATTAACTACATACGTGAATTCCAGACCAAATTTATTCCCATGCAAAGCAACAACAAAATCACCAAATTTCAACACATCACCAGTGCACACAAAGATTAAATCATCAATGTACCTATAATAGAGTACCACATTTTTTTTTAAATTCCAAAGTATATAAAAATGTGGTCTCAAAATAGGACATAAATAATATTGCATAAGTGGGGGCAAAATTAGCCCCCATTGCAGTCCCTTCCCTTTGTAAAAATATTTTTTGTTCACACAAAAAATAATTGTGAGTTAGTGCAAATTCCAAAAGCAAAATGATGAAGGAAGTCCTAGGACCCTGCCCCAAAATTTTACAAATAGCCTCTAGGCCAAACTTTGTCCTAATGCTAGTGTATAAAGTTTTTACATCTACTGTGGCCCAATAGAAAGTATTCTCCCATTGTAAATTCTTTATCTTCTCACAAAATTTATTAGTATTACTAATATGTGAGCTCACATTTCTCAATTCTTTTTTCAAAAGACTATCCAAAAATATGCCAACATTCTCAAGATAACCACCACAAGAAGAAACAATCCTTTGAAGGCTTTTTGTAGCCGAGGTACCAGAATAAACCGTTTCAGCTTTTCCAGCTCCAGTGCTTGGTGGTTTTTTGTATTGCTGCTGTTTTTTTCCTGGTTTTCATTATCATACTGAATTATTCCAGCTGAGTCCAGCACTTTTGTCTGTAGAAACATGATGAGAAAGTTGGCTCATACAGTAGATTATATTAATGCATTTTGCTATCACTGTCACTTACAGTACATGAAAAATTTCAAAGCAGGTGTGTACTTAGTTAAGTCTGCCATGCCATGAGTCCTCCAATGTCATCACAAGTCTGAATTAACTAAAAACAAGTTTTAATATTAATCTAAATGTAAGCAGATTAATTTGAGGTGTAACAGGTGGCCCTTTAATAATGTGACCCCACATCCCTTATATTGCATGTGGTTCAAATGACTATTAAAGCATTGACTGGCATGATTGATCAACTGTAAATGAATATTTAACTTTGAAAAATAGTGACAAAGGGATAACAAAGTACGTTTCCTAAATAAAGTAACTTTATGCTACTATCTGGCACTTCATACAAACACAGACATTTTTTTATAGGTTTACCTGTGTTCATCACAAATTAATATATGTCATTTTTTTGATGATAGCAACTTCTCAACAGAAGCTATTTTAATGGCTTTGCTTCAATGTGAGGCCAAGTGTTACCACTACATGTGGAGATGAGTACAAATATATATATATATATATATATATATATATATATATATATATATATATATATATATGCATCCTTTTTTCCACCGTTAGTCTGAACAAAAAAAAATACTTATTTACAATTTATTTTGCTGAGTGGATATCCCTGGCTTATAAAACACAAGTCTGTTAATGTAACAATTTTTGTAAACGTTACATCAGGATAATATATACTGAAATCTGATCTAATTCTGTTAATATAACAATTTTTTGAAAGTGCTACATGAGTATAATATATACAGAAATCAAAGCTTACTTTTTTTGTAGAACAAATACAGATTGATACATTTAAATTCAAAAGCAGAAAAACAAACAAAATAATAATAGAAAAGTAACAAAAGCCAATAGCTAATACATTGAAAAAGTCAGTGTATTTTGAACACACACACACACTAAAAAAAACAATATGAATCTAAATAAATTATTGAAAAGATTGTTATACTCTGTAAACCAAAATAATTCAGTCATGACCTCGGTAGCCCAAATCATCACATTTTATTTCACACAAAGAATAGACAAACCAGATATAACCCTATTGATGCTAACAACCATACTCTGTAAACAAATGCTAGAAGTCCAACAAGTGCTTTAACACGATGGAGATAAAGCATTTCTAGTAACAATCATTAATGATGGAGCATTTTGTAATAATCTCTGAAAACTTGCATGAATATCTAAAAATTCTTCAATTTATTTATCTAAATTATTATTTTGCCGGTCTGCCAAAGTTCCCATATTACTTTGTGTTAGTTTTTACATAAATTGTAAGGCCTCTTTCAGTTTAGGTTTCTGCATGCAAGTGCAATTTTGAGGCATTCACAGATTAGCATGAAAATAACAAAAATAATGTTAGTATCATCTGCTAATAAAAATACTAAAACCTACCTGACATGTCATCTGCTGTACCAGTTAACTCCAAGTATCCTTTACTTTAAGGCATGAGTTCTATTGATGGACAAGGACTGAGCATGATATTTGCCAATGTCCTCAGAAAACACCTCTAAGGTGTCCAGAATTTTGCACTATGTCCAGATTGTTTACTCATATTTTTGGTTTCTTCCTTATAAAATTCTTGGTTGTCTGGCAAATCGTTGCTGACTGAAGTAAATAAATAATTATAAACATCTGAGTTAAATACTTTGTATCATTGTAGAGTCAAACTGCAAACAAACTACTGAAAAACAACAAAAAATAGACAGGCAATAGTAATTCTTAAACTTTTATGGTTAGTGCTTTGTAACAATTTTTATGTACACAATAACAAATATTGTTTTTTGGATGTTTTAGCTGGCTTTTTCATGTATATTTATGTATTTTTGTATATGTACATATGAATTTGAGTATTAAGTCAATAGGAAAGTGTATATACATTTTTTACACAATTGTTTATACAATTTTTAGGTGCATGTGTTATAGAAATGAGAATTGTATCAGGTGACATGGTGTCATGTGAAGTGACTGAACATGTGACTATGAATCTGGTTTTAAATATGGCTACCATTCTTTTAACTAATGTCTGATGAAGTTGAGTGTAAGAATACGTGACGAAAGCGCTAACCATAAAAGTTTAAGAATTACTGTTGCCTACCTATTTTTTGTTGTTTTTCAGTACTTCGTATCATTCACAAAATGTATGCAACTGCAAAGCTTGTTATTCTACCAACATTCTAATTTTATACAATCAGCACATATGTGTCTGAAACTTTGAACCTTTGTACTCCCATTATTTTTGGCTTTCTCCAGCTTTCTCGCAGTAGGAGCTTGAACATTTAGCCTGAGGCACGGCATAAAATATACACATTAAAACTTAAAGGATGGGACAGCAGCATGGTGGACAGCATTGTTGCCTCATAGCAAGAGGTTGTCTGGTTTCATTCTCAGCTGGAGTGCCTTCTGAGTGGAGTCTGTATGTCCTCCATGTGTTTGTGTGGGTTTTGTCTAGCTGCTCCAGGTTCCTCCCACATTCCAAAAACATGCATTAGGTGGACAGTACACTCTAAATTTGGTCTAGGTGTGAATGTGCATGCATGTAAGTAGTATGAAACAACAGCAGTACTAGCTACCCGGTGGTGGGAACCTTGTTTGGATGATTGTCACTGTTGAAGTGGAACCCTGATCCCATATGCAAAAATGGGTAAAAGGGTTGTGGATGAATGGATGTGAGACTTTCTGTCATTACTGACTAATTAATGGTCTGTGACATAAGGAGGCCATCTCATGTTTTTCACACAACCCCTGGAGATGACATCAGATGACACAAGGGAGGCACTCCATGTATTACTTTAATCTACTTAAAAAGTTAATAGAGCACCAGGTCTTACATCTGGATGCATTTACTGAACAGTAGCAGTGACTCCCTGGTGTCATCTGGTGTCCTCCCTAATATTGTCTGGAAGTTTTGACATGACCTCAGTATGTCAAAGACATTACAATCCATTGATGACAGACATTAGAGTCTCATATATTTTTCTACATGTATTTTATGCTGTCTAATAGGCACACCTCTGTACCTCCTATTGCAAGAATTTTGGATAATGCCAAACATAGATGACTGTCACTGTTGAAGGGACACCCGCATTCTATGTGCAAAGATGAGAAAAAAATGTGATGGATGGATGTAGAAGAATTAAACTTTTATTTTTGGCATTACTGACTGACTGTAAGATTTATGGTCTATGAAGGAAGGAGAAATAACAGTCAAAATCACAGAAGTTCTTTCAAATTGTGAGATTGGTAAGATTTATGGCTGTGTGTGTGTGTGTGTGTGTGTGCGTGTGCGTGTGCGTGTGTGTGTATGTGTGTGTGTGTGTGTGTGTGTGTGTGTGTGCGTGTGCGTGTGTGCGTGTGTGTGTGTGTGTGTGTGTGTGTGTGTGTGTGTGTGTGCGTGTGTGTGTGTGTGTGTGTGTGTGTGTGTGTGTGTGTGTGTGTGTGTGCGTGTGTGTGTGTGTGTGTGTGTGTGTGTGTATGTGTGTGTGTGCTGTTTTAAATGTGTGTGTAGGGCTAAAATTGAAGGGTGTCCATAGTAGTATGATGCATCTGCTACCAGTGGTAGTAATGGCATGGACAGCAGAAAATGGGCTGTTAAGCTTTCCTAAGATCACTGAGTGATTCAGAAACATGCAGTTTAGCTGTTAATGAAGTCTTTCTTCTTTCCAAGTACTGTATGTTTGAATCTCTGTTTACAGCGATTGTGCTAACAATTTCTTTGTGCTGTAGCCTTCCAGCTCAAAACCAGACATGTCTCAGATTGCTTGCTGTGGTATTTGTGTTAGTTCTAGCTTAAAAGGTAAATCCTGTTCCTAAAGCAGAAGTCAAAGTTTCAAGTCAAAAAATGACTCACACTGAATTATTCCAACTGAGTCCAGCACTTCTGTCTGCAGAAACATGAGAAGAAAGTTTGTTTATACACTAGAATATATAAATGCATTTTACTATAACTTTCACTTAGAAGATGTAAAAAAATTGCAAAGCAGATGTAGTTAGTTCAGTCTGCCACTCTATGAGTCCTTATAACACATCACAAGTGTAAATTCATCAAAAACAAGTTTTAGTATTAACCTAAATGTAAGCAGATTAATTGGAGGTGTGACAGGTAGTCCTTAAATAATGTGATCTCCATCCCATATACTGCATATGGTTCAAATGACTATTAAAGTACTGACTGCAATGATTGACAAACTGTAATGAATACTTAACTGTGAAACCTAGGGGCAAAGGGATAACAAAGTGCATTCTCTAAATAAAGTAACTATGCTACTATATGTCTCTATAATAGTTATTTGCCAGAGGTATGGCACTTGACACAAACAGATATAGTTTTTGTAGGTGCACCTATGTCCATCACAAATGAATATATGTCTGGTTTTGATGTTAATAACCTCTTCACAGAAGCTGTTTTAATGGATTTGCCTCAATGTCTTACCACTACATGTGGAGCTAAGTACAAAAATATATAATTTTCAAACCCTTGCCTGGCTAAAGAAAACCATTTGTTTACCATTCATTTTGCTGAGTGGATATGCCTTGCTATGGTAGGCTGGCTCTTATAACAGATTTCTTTTAATATAACAATTTTTGAAGTGTTAAATCATGATAATATATAATGAAATCAGATCTAATTCTGTTAATGTAACAATTTTGAAAGTGTTACATTACTATTATAAACAACAAAATCAGAGCATAGATCTTTTGAGAACCAAATACAAATTGGAACATTTAAATTCAAAAGTACAAAAATAAAGAAAATAATCACAGAAAAGTAACAACACAGTACCTAATAAAAAGACAAAAGATGTTCTATTTTTAATAACAGAAAAAAAAACACCAGCATGAATTAGATAAGGTTAGTGTAGAGAATTCTGCACTCTACAAACTAGAGTAATTTTCTCACAACCTCATTTACCCAAAACATCACATTCCATTTCCCTAAAGAAAACACAGGCAACAATTAACCTTACTAATGATAAAAAGAAGTTATGTACTCACCATAACGTTCCATCTGAGTAGGTAATCTTCATTTGTCAGCAACCTGTGGGTATCGGATCCATATCGGATCTGAGCCGGCAGCTTCAAACAGCTAAGAGCCGAGCTCCAAGCTCCTCCCCCTTACCCATAATCCCCTGCTAATCCTTCCTGCCCTCAGATTGAGTTTGCTTAGCAACACAGAGTATTATAACACAGGAGTCACCTGCAAATTCTAACCTAAGTTATCTGGAAACAAGTGCTAGGAATCCTTCTAGTACGCACTATAGGTTAGGGGGATGGAGGAAGGGTCAGTTGCTGACAAATGAAGATTACCTACTCAGATGGAATGTTATGGTGAGTACATAACTTCTTTATCTGAAGTAGTTAACTTCATTTGTCCATCAACCTGTGGGACAGAGTCCCCAGCTACACAAACCTTGGGAGGTCCTCATGGAAGGATATTCCGGAGCACTGCAGAGCCGAAGGATGCTCTCCCTCTGGAAATTATGTCCAACTTGTAATGGTTAATGAACATATGAGATGAAGCCCAAGTGGCTGCTGAACAAATGTCATCCAAGGAAACTCTGAACCAAAAAGCAGCAGAGGTGGAAATTGAACGAGTAGAATGAGCGTGGATTCCTTCAGGTTCGGGTCGACCAGAACTTTGATATGCTAGTAGGATACATTGGGAAATCCATCTGGACAATGTAACTTTCGATACTGGTTTTCCCAAAGAGGGTTTCGCAAAGGATACAAAGAGTTGGTCCGATTTCCTGTGACCAGCGGTCCTGTGCAGATAAAATCTTAATTGCCTGTGTACGTCCAGGGAATGTAACTTATATTCACCTTTGTTCTGGTAATTTGGAAAGAATACTGGTAAATTAATGGATTGGTTGATGTTGGGTTCTGACGCGACCTTGGGCAAAAAGGAAGGATTGGTCCTGAGGGAAACTCTATCTTTATGAAAAAACAAGTATGGCGGTTTGGCGCAAAGGGCTTGAAGTTCCAAAACCCTTCTGGCTGAAGTGATGGCAATAAGAAAAGCCGTCTTCCAGGATAAGAATTTTAGGTCCACCGAAGCTGCTGGCTCGAACGGAGGAGTTGTCAGAGATTGGAGAACAAGAGTTAAATCCCATGGAGGAACTGGATCTTTAACAGGAGGTCTCAAGAGGAAGGTGCCTTTTAAAAATGTCTTACATAATTTGGAAGAGACCAGGGGGCCGAGACCACTTCCCACATGATAGTGGGAGATTGCATCTAACTGGACTTTGACCGTAGAGGAGCTAGCACCCTGGTCGAATAAGGTTGATAAGAATTCTAGCACTGCTGTAATGGAGCTGTAAAGGGATCTAAGATTCTGCGCTCCACCCAAATTGAAAAAGTTTCCATTTGCTATTATAAACCTTTCTCGTGGAAGGCTTATGAGCGGCTACTAAAATAGCCTTATCAGATGACGAGATACCAGGAGTCCTAGCTATCACTGGAATAGGATCAGCCAAGCTGTGAGCTTGAGATTGTCCAGGTTTGGGGTTGTCAACCCTAGCGGGTGAGAGATCAGATCCGGTGTGGGATCTAGAACCCATGGGGTGTTCACTAGGTGAGACCATAGGCAAGGGAACCATGCTTGACGAGGCCAGAATGGGGCTATGAGGATCACTCTGCAACCCAACCGACGTGCTTTCTGCAAGAATTTCAGCATTAGGGGAAGATGAGGATAAGCATAAAGTAGGCCGGATGGCCAAACATGCACCAGAGTGTCTCTGGGGGATTCCCCTGGTGTCAGTGTAGTCACTGCACTTTGCGTTCGAAGGAGACGCGTCAAGAGATCGCAGCAAGGTTGACCCCATTTGAGGAAGATTTGCTTCGCCACTCTCGGGTTCAGAGACCACTTGTATGGTGAAAGGATGGTTCGACTCAACCTGTCTGCCAAGATATTCGACCGGCCCGGAATGTGCATTGCTATGAGAAAGCGGTTGGTGGAGATCGCCCATTCCCAAACTCTCATGGCCTCTCGACAAAGTGGGTAGGACCTGGTTCCCCTTGTTTGTTGATATACCAGACGACTGGCATGTTGACTGTCTGAATTGCAATAGTTCCCAAGGGAAGAAGGGCTTGGAGTGCTTGCAACGCAAGGAGCACTGCTCTCATCTCTAGGACATTGATGTGCAACAAGGTCTCTGATTGGGTCCATGTGCCTTGGACAGTTCTGCCCATACAGTGCCCCCCCACCCAAGGCGAGAAGCGTCCGTTGTCACTGTGGTTAGAGGGGGGGACATAGAGAAAGGATGCCCTTTCTGGAGGTCCGGAGACTGGAGCCACTAGAGTAGGGCTTTCTTGCAAACCCTGCTGAGGGGAATGGGTGAACTCAGTAGATTTTGCAGGATGGACCACTGAACCTGTAGGGTCCATTGCAGTACCCTCATGTTCAGGCGCGCCAAGGGTAGCAGATTGATAGTCACCACCATGGAGCCTAGAGCCCTCAGGACCAATTCCGCTGGAGGAGCCGGATAGTTCAGAAGGGCTAGCACGTGGAGCTTCAGGGTCCGAAGTCGGTCTGGAGTCAAAAAAACCTGCAAAAGGTTCATGTTCAATCTGGCTCCAATGAAGTCTAAGACCTGGGTTGGTTGGAGAGAAGATTTTTTGATATTGATTGTGATTCCCAGTCGGGAGGCCAGATGGAGGAAATAATTTCTGGCTGAGCACAGTAGATGCCTGGTGGGGTCGGACAGGAGCCAGTCGTCTAGGTACGGAAAGACCTGTATTCCCTGAAGTCTCAGGTGGGCCGCTACCACTGCTAATACTTTGGTGAACACCCTGGGGGCTGTGTTGAGACCAAAGGGAAGGACCCTGAACTGGTAGTGGCTGGCTCCTAGCCGGAAGCGGAGAAACCTTCTGGATCGCCTGTCCATCAGAATGTGGTAGTACGCGTCCTTGAGGTCTATGGAGCACATCCAGTCGTTCTCCTGCAGGAGTGGGAGAATGGATTGAATGGTGACCATCTGGAACTTCTCTTTGGCCACTGACAGGTTTAGGAAGGATAGATCGAGGATTGGTCTTAGGTCCCCCGTCTTTTTTGGCACCAAAAAGAACCTGGAGTAAAAGCCTGATCCGGATTTGTCTGGGGGGACGTGCTGGATTGCTCTTTTTTCTAGCAGCTGAAGGATTTCTGCTGCTGCTGCCTTCCTTTGATTGGGTGGGACATCGGGGAGGCTCCGGGGTTTGGGAGGAAGGTTGAGAAAGGGAATCTTGTAACCTCTGTATATGATCCGAAGCACCCAGCGATCTGTTGTAATGGACTCCCACATTGCTAGGTGCCTCGAGAAACGCCCCCCGACTGCCTCCAGAGTGGAGCAGTTGGGTAACCCTTCAGGGTTGCTGTGCAGGCCAATCAGAAAAGGGTTCTCTCGACCCGAAATTCTTCGGTCCCCCTCTGCCTCTGGGCCGGCGTCCACCCTGTCCTCCTCTGCCTCTGAAGGACGAGGGGTCCGGAGCGAAATGGGACTGTTGAGATTTCTGGAACCAATGTTCTTCTGTCCCTTTTGGTTCCTAGTGAAGGACCTCTGGGGAGCAGAGAAGCGGACTCTGATGGCAGACAACGTCTTCCCGTCTTTCTTGCTCTGGACCAGTGTGTCGCGTACGGTCTTGCCAAAGAGCGAAGAACCGTCAAACGGGGCATTACCGAAGGACGCCTTGAAGGGTTCCGCAAAATCACAATGGCGGAGCCAAGCATGCCATCATAAGACAATGCCCGCTCCGCTAGCTCTAGCGGCCCCTTCCGTGGTATGGGAGAGGAGCTGCATAGAGGTGTTAGAAATGGATTTGAGAGTGGCCATTCGGGTAGAGAATACTTTCTTATCCTCTGCCGACATGGACTCTGGGGGCGACCCAGCATATTCTTTGATGAGATCCCGCTGGAGTCGTATCACGTGTGCCATATAATTCAGCGGCCTTACCGAGAAGGTGGCTGAAGCGAACATCTGCTTCCCAAATGGTCCATTGTCCGAGACTCCTTGTCTGGAGGATGGACCGAGGAACTCTCCTGGGCCAGTTCCTTTTTAGTGGCAGCCGCCACCAACATGGCATCTACAGGAGCACCCTTGCTCCAGCATGTCCTATTGGAAGGGGGGGCTAAGAATTTTATCAGGACTCTTGGGAATGGGCTCCACAGTGTCTGGCTCCTTCCATGTCCTGGTAGTAATCAGGTCTACCAGGGGGTCAGCGGGAGGGAACACCCAAGAGGTAGATGGGCCTGTGTCAAATGCCTCCAGAAACACACACTCATCAGAGGAAGGTTTTTGGGCAGACCACCCCCCCTCTAATTCGAAGCATTTCCATGATGTCTCCGAAGGAGACGTCTTTGGGGGGGTGACCTTGGGGAACCTTCCCCTTCCTCTAAATCTGTATCTGTTGTCAAGGACTCAGGTGAGTCCAAGTGCCTCCTCTTGCACTTACGTTTGTGAGGAACCTCCCCGGGGGGGGGGGTGGGGGCTGTCCAAAGAGGCCTCACCAACCACATCTTGTTCCTCCAAGGGAACTATCTGGGACGTAGGCACAGGCTGTCCCTGGGGCCAGGTGATGGAAGGTAGGTCCTTCTGAGATGGAGTGCAGGGTGGAGCCATAGCAGAAGCCTGGGGCCTTGAATCCCCTCGATAGAACCCTCTCCACAACATCGAACGCCGAAGGGGAGCTGCTCTCCCTGGGATCCAAGAGCAGTCCCCTCGGATCCAATGTGTGGATCGGAGCCGGCGCCGAAGCAGTCGGATCCGAAGGGCCAGTATGCTCCAACCAAGATGGAGCCGAAGACACACTGACACCTCCGGATCCGAAGCTCAGCTCCTCTCGGCTCCGAGAGCTCAGATCCGAAAAGGGACCCGACAAACTCGAGGGTGCTGTTGGCACCGAAGCACGAGGTACTATCGGAGCTGACACTCCCCCGGCTCCAACATTACTTGGCTCCGAAGACTCTGAACCCCGAAAGTGGGTTGGAGAAGGAGCTATCGGGGTGAAAAAGGGGGTCGAGCTCCCACCCGGAGGGGGGGAGGCAGGAGCACTCCCATCTGCAGCTGGGCCTGGAGGAACCTACGCATCATCCGGTCCATGTCTGCATCTGATAAGCTTCTAGTTGACCTAGAAGAGGCCACCGAGGTGGGACGGGAGTGCTGCCTCGATGACCTCGAAGGTGACTGGGTCTCCTCCTCCTCTGGCTCCAGAGAAAAATGGGGTGAATGGAGCCAGGAAGGAGAAGGCCCGGAGGCCTTAGGAGAAGCCACTTGCTTGGCCGGCGGGGCCGAGGAGGAAGACTCGGCCCGCCGCTTGTGGTGTTTCTCTTTTCTGCGCTCTCTCATAGCTTCCCTCTCCTCTTGGCCTGTGGTGGAAGGGTGAGTCCCGGCCAGGGGAGCAGGGATGGGGGGTGGCACTGCCTCGGCCGCAGCAGGTACCACAGAGGGAGAAGAGGACGAAGTCGGATCTGGGGGCAACAGTCCCGCCAAGACCAGCTTCGACCTCCTGTCCCTCAAAGCCCTGGGGTTGAAGGCTGCACAAATAGTGCAGCCTGAGGAGAAGACAGACTAACTAGATACAGTTAAGTTTAACTACAAAAGGTTACTAATAATACGAATAGACTACGGGTAACACACACACAAATATTTTTTAACAGTTAGAAGAAAAAGGAAGATTTTTCTCACAAAATATGTTCTACCCATGCCTGGAAGCTCGATCAAGCTGCTGACTGAGACGCGGCAAATGAGAACTGAGGGCAGGAAGGATTAGCGGGGATTATGGGTAAGGGGGAGGAGCTTGGAGCTCGGATCTTAGCTGTTTGAAGCTGCGGGCTCGGATCCGATATAGATCCGATACCCACACATTGATGGACAAATGAAGTTAACTACTTCATATCAAGATTCTTCTGCATACAACTGCTAGAGTTCTTGGAAGTGTTTTTCATGTGATGGGGAGACAGCATTAATAGCAACAAACATTAAGCTTGCTGGAATATTTTGTAATAATTTCTGAGAACCTGCATGAAAGTCTAAACATTCATGAAATTTTTATTTAAATTATTATTTTCCTGGTGTGAACCAGTTAACATATTACTTTATGTTAGCATTTACATAAATTTCAGTTTAGCTTTCAGTTTTAGGTTTCTGCATGCAAGTGCAATTTTGAGGGATTTTTAAATTAGTAACAAAATAAGAAATGTAAGGTTAGTATTATCAACTGTGCAAGTAAACTCCAAGCATCCCTTCCTTTTAGGCATTAGTACTATTGCTAGATGAGGACCAGTCATGATATTTGCCAATGTGCTGAGTCGATACATCTAAACTATACAGAATTTTGCATTTTGCCCTGATTTTTTTACTCGTTTTTTTTTCTTCCTTGTAAAATTTTTGGTTTTCTGGCAAATCATTACTGATTAATGTAAACCAATGACTACAAATATGTGAGTTAAATACTTCATGTAATTCAAAACTGCATTCTAATGCAAAACTTGTTATTCCACCAAGTTTCCCTGCCTTTTGAACCTGGTTGACTTCTTCGAAACAGTCACCAAAGCCATAGATGAAGGGAAGGTAGTCTACACAGCCTATCTGGACCTTGCAAAGGCATTTGACACAATACCCCACTCGGGCATCATAGATAAGCTATCCAGCTTAAATATAAACCCCTATGTCACAAGATGGGTCGCAAACTGGCTGAAAGACAGAACCCACAGAGTGAGAGTTGCTGGAGCCATGTCAGACTCGAAACCGGTCACAAGTGGCGTCCCACAGGGTTCTGTCCTTTGGCCACTCTTGTTCGGTATATACTTTTCCGAGGTACAGGCAAACGTGGGAGGACTATGGCTCACCAAGTTCGCAGATGACTGCAAACTGGGCGCCATAATCGGCTCTCCAGCTGACACAAACATCCTTCAAAAAGGTCTCACAGAGAGCTAAATGCCAGAAAATGTATAGTCATACCCTTTGGCAAAAACAATGTGCCCACAAATTACCACATAGGCGGAAACCCATTAAGTACAGAGAAAGTTATTAGGGACCTGGGGACCCAAGTTGATAGCAATCTCTCCTTTGAAAACCACATTGCCAAAGTGGTTAGAAAGACCTTCTACATAGCCCACCTCATCATGAAGGGTTTCACATCTAGATCAAGAGAGGTAATCGTGCCCCTTTATTCATCCCTCATCAGGCCCATCATAGAATACAATGCCCATTTTTGGATGTACCTTACCCGACACCTGCAGCAATTAGAAAGACCCCAAAAGTATCTCACCAAGAGGGTCAAGGGTCTCAAACAGATGCCATATGCTGCTCGGTTAAAAAAACTCCAGCTCTACTCAGTTGCATACCACCTCCTTAGAGGCGATCTATGCCTGACATACAAAGCTATGTCAAATCCAGAATTAATGGACATGCTCCACCTCAGTAAATCTAAATCCCTTAGAGCCACACGCTCGAGGGACTTGAACCTCAGCACAGAAATAAATAGAACTTGCTGGAGGGACAGGTTCATAACCCAGAGGCTCCCTTCGCTCTGGAATAGAATTCCAGTTCATGTGAGGCAGAGCACCTCACTGAATCTCTTCAAGAATAATCTCGATAGGTGGATGGGGGATCGTAGGTTTGTCCCAGGGATTACTCCCGTGTCACTATTAGACAGAGGCACAGTAAACTAAACTTTAAAAAGAGCACAGTATACTCAAATCAAGGGGTGGCGTAAGCCATACAGAATCGGGCTAGGCTTATAATTGCCCCAGGGCAGATAGCCTAGTATGAACCTATGAACCTATAAGATCAGCATATAATATTTGTCTCTAACTTTGAACCTGTGTACCCCATTATTTGTCTTTCTCTAGCTTTCTTGCACCAGCAGGATGAATGTTTTTCATGAGAACCAGCATGAAATATAGGAGGAGGAGTGTGAAAGCAGTTCCAAGGATTAAATGGTGGAAGTTAAAAAAGGGTGATTGCGAGGTGGAATTCAGGGAAGAGTTAAGACAGGCACTGGGAGGCAGTGAAGAGTTACCGAATAGCTGGGTAACTACAGCAGAGCTAGTAAGGGAGACTGCTAGAAAGGTGCTTGATGTGACATCTGGACATAGGAAGGAGGACAAGGAGACCTGGTGGTGGAATGAGGAAGTACAGGAGAGTATACAGAGGAAGAGGCTGGTGAAGAAGAAGTGGGATTGTCAAAGTGATGAAGAAAGCAGACATGAGTATAAGGAGATGAGGCGCATGGCAAAGAGAGACATGGCGAAGGCTAAGGATAAGACATATGGAGAGTTATATGAGAGGTTGGACACTAATGAGGGAGAAAAGGACCTGTACCAATTGGCTAGACAGAGGGATAGAGCTGGGAAAGATGTGCAGCAGGTAAGGGTGATAAAGGATAGTGAGGGAAACGTACTCACAAGCAAGGAGAGTGTGTTGAGTAGATGGAAAGAGTACTTTGAGGGGCTGATGAATGAAGAGAATGAGAGAGAGAGAGAAGGTTGGATGATGTGGGGATAGTGAATCAGGAAGTGAAACAGATTAGCAAGGAGGAAGTAAGGACAGCTATGAAGAGGATGAAGAATGGAAAGGCTGTTGGCCCAGATGACATACCAGTGGAAGCATGAAGGTGCTTAGGAGAAATGGCAGTGGAATTTTTAACCAGATTGTTTAATGAAATTTTGGAAAGTCAGAGGATGCCTGAGGAGTGGAGAAAAAGTGTTTTGGTACCTATCTTTAAGAATAAGGGTGATGTGCATATGGTACAAATGACCATTAAAGCACTGATTGGCATGATTGGCCACCTGCAAATGAATACTTGTGAAATGTAGCTGCAAACAGAAAACAAAGTATATTCACTAAATTAAATAACTGTATGCTACTCTACGTTAGTCTCTTTTTAATAACAGAAAAAAGTATGAACCACATAAGTTGTACTCTACAAATCAGAATAATTTAATCATAACCCCTTAATCCAAATCATCATATTCCACTTTACCCAAAGGAAAAACAAGCACTGATTAACTTCAATGGCAATCACTAGATTAGTTTTCTCACAACTAATAGAGTTCTTTCTAGCAAGTGCTATTTAATACGGGGAAGTGAAGTTTGGAACAGGCAAATTTGTCACGGGACGATCTTGGATGAGTAAAGTGAGGGGGGCTGTAAGTAGGGTGATAGGTAGGTTAGGTCTGTGTGGGTAGGGAGTGGGTAGGAAAGAGTTAATTAAGGTGGGAGCTGAGAGAGGAAGTGAGGTAAGGCTAAGGGGTGGGTCTTAAAGGGTTTTTGTAGGGGAAATTGGTATGAGTAAGCACAGTTTGATGTGGTCTTGTTAAAACAGGATCACGTCCCTGACGACCTGAGGTGGGGTAAGGTAGGCCTTGGGTAGTTATAAAACAGTGAGGTGAGCACAGTTTCTTTTGGGCTATGGCTTGAGTTTTCTGCATGTGCTGTTTTTTTTTTTTTTGAAGCATGAGGATTTTGTTAGTGGGGCTGGGTACTGCATGGGAGAGACAAGCGTGCTTGGGGGTGTGGGGATTTGTACTGCTGGGTCAGTGGGTGGTACGTGGTCTTATTTCTGATAGGCGGAGTCTCGGTGCTCACAGATTCATTTACTATGGTGGGCAGCTTATGCTGTGCTTGCCCTATGGCTCACAACACTTGGCCATATAGCTTCATGTCATGTCCCACATGCTGTACACACGGAAGTAATGGGGACTGTTGTTTTGCAGTGAGTCTAATTTGTAAGGGTTTGGTTTTGAAGGTGTGCATGCTCTTGTCATCCTTTGAAGACTGCTGTAGGAGAAGGTTGCAGATTCTTTAGTTTGAGAGGGGAAACATTTTGGTGCTTTTGGATTCCTTCCATAATGGTTCTTTGCTTGTTGTTTGTTTACGTGGTGGTTAGCGGTTAGTCGCAGGGTGGAAAGGATTGTTATTGCACTTAGCTGTGCCTTTGTGCTGAAACTTGGCTGGTTGGGAGTTTAAGAATTGCCTTGGGGTTGTCATTGGCTTGTGTTTGGTTTTCTGAGTGTGGTCCAATCGGTTTGGTTTGTTGCTGCGGGTTTGGTGGTCTCATGAACTCCCTGGTGGTGGTGGTGGTGCTTCACGGGCTTTTATGGTGCCATTGATGGTGTCTGTGCATCCACGGACCACGACTATATTTAATAAATTAAAAAAAAAAAAAACACAAATAGTATAATATGAGGCTATTCAGGTTAAATTACAGCTAGGTGGCTTTTCTATTTTGTGTGGCTGGTTTTGCTCGTTGGTGCTTATGGCAGGCGTAGTTAGGAGCCATTGGGCTGGCCATGAAGGTGTGCATGCATGTCAGTGCGCATTCCACACTAAGCTACTAGGGTAAGAATTGATGAGAACTGAAATTTGGCTGCCATGTAATAGATTTAATTATATATATATATATATATATATATATATATATATATATATATATATATATATATCATCAAAATTGGTACCCTCTACAGGATAAAACACTGCCTAACAGATAATGCTTGAAAATATTTTGCTTTAGCTTTCCTCCTTCCAACTCTCTCATGTACAGCCCTCAGTTTCTTTTGGAAAAGCTTTTATTTCGGCTTCTTTGCTCTAGGGTAGCTCTCTGATGGGTCTGAGTGATTTTGCGGGCTACAGCAGCCTATACATGCAGAGTACTTTTCTTGCTGGCTTCACAACCAAGCCACGAATGGTTTTGTGGGCTGTAAGTAGGTAGATGAACTGTACCCTCCAGGCATGCGTGGTGCAGGAGCACAGGCATGCCACGCTCCTTATCCTAAAAGGGGAAGTACCTTATTTGTCTTAAACATGCTGTGGGGATGCGAGCTTAAAGTCTAGGTGGAGTGGACAGTAAGTAGGGCAGCTGTGGTGGAGTTGCTTGAACTGATGAGCTGGTTGTTGAGAGAGATGGATTCCTTGGGGACGTTGCTGTTTGCTGGTCCGATTGTTCGTGATCTTCCATCGGGGCTGTTTCGGGGCTGGTATTGGTAGGATCTCCTACTTTTGGTGGTTAGGTGAGCCCAGAGTGATTTGTTTAAGGTACTCATTTTGGTTTCAGACTTCATGTCTCCTGCAGTGATTTTACAACCTACAGAGGTATGGAAACCGTATAGTTTGAGGTTGAGAGTATTTGCTGTTTGATGGCACGTTATCAGTTTCGGCAAAGTAATGATTGTTGGGGAAAAGTTGTTGTATGGGGATAATGTTATGAGCATATGTGTTGTCTTATTATTATTACTTTCACTGTTGCAGCTGATCCGACCGGAGGTTCAGGTCAGCAGTTTTGCATGGGCGGTGGCTCACTGAGGTGGTTGTTGCATCTAGGGTGTTGGCTTAATGGGTGATTTGGGGGGAGGGAGATATTACTGTGGATGTTTGAAGGATTACATCATGACGTGTCAGATCTGTGACCTACTTTTATATGTGTGGTCTGTTTTCGTGGAGGTTTCTGGTAATTAGGGTCAGCCCTTTGCAAATGGAAGTAGGGAACTGGCGTACATGGGGATGCATACTTCATTCATGCAAACGCAATGTTTGTAAGAGCAATATTAAAATATTATTTAATTGGTCCCTATTTTCTGGCTTTTGACCCATTTTCATTCCCTGGGATGTGGTACACCTGAGAGGTATGGGTCTGTTATGGGGGTAATTGACTTGTGTTTAGGTATTTTAATGGTCACTGTTGTGTGCAGGTTGTGTTAAAGAGGATTGTAGAGCAAAGTAACTCAAAGGGGAAGTGGCCAAGCTTCCAGTCTCTTTGGGATGGAGGCTGTGGGTTAATCTGGTGGCTGGGCAGTTGATAAATATGGTAGGCCTCGGACAGTATTTAATGTTGTCATTAAAATTTTTGGTTCACTGTGGGCTGAAAATTTACAGGGTTTCTTTCTTTCATAGGTGGGGATCTGCAAAAAAAAAGCTTCTATTCCTTTGCAGAGAAGGCAACAGAGAAGTACAGCCCAGCGGCAGTAGAGCCCAAGGTGATCCAGAGCTGGCTGAACAAAGGTGGTGCATTTCATTGGAATGTGATCAACTATAATGTAATGTGGAGCAATTAGGTAAAGGTGGCTCACTTTTTATGGGTTACTAACAATTTTAACAAGGATGCTCAAAAAAAAAAAAAAACCCTAGACTAATGCTTTAAGGCTTGGCAAGTTAGCCAAGATTTATTTCAAGGACAGCATCTGATACCCCATGCCCTAGTCCAAAGGGGGCATGGGGAGAACCCCTGGGCTGAATTTACTATTAACCAGTTAGTTGTTCCAATAGTTTAGAAGAGGACAAGTGAGGTTTATATGAAGGTGGGGGGGGGAGTTGTGGTATTTTCTAGGAGACTAATCTGTTTCTTCAGCAGGTGCTATTTAATGCTACATGTGGGCTTTACAGTGCGTGTCATGGGTACTATTGAGTGGCTCTTTAGACTCATAGGAAGTGGTTACTTACGTATGACTTTCAGAGTGGTACACTTTAAAGGAGCACAGCAGGTATGCGGGTAGTTTGCAGATACATGGGGAGCTGGGAGGTTGGGTTTGGCTATGCTGAAGTGGGAAGGCCTGACAGGGCTCTGTTTGAGATTTTTTTAGAGATAGGCTGCGTTTTAATTGCCTGCTGTATGCAAAGGTTATGCTGCCGTACATACTTCGAACAAATATATATATTTTTTGTGGTCGTACATACTTTACAGGTTTCGCTTAAGTTTGCCGAGACAGAACATTGCTATTTTTCTTAGTTACTGCCAGTATTAGGAGTTGGGCATAGGTATAGCGTGTTGCTCCGTAGAAACTAGTTAATGGTTGGATTACCAGTTGTAATGGGAGGGGGTCGCAGAGCTGGTAGGGATGAAGGAGTTGGATTTGTGAAATTTAGGGCTGATGAGGTTCTCCCTCAAGAGGTGTTTTACCTGTTTTAAGCACCGTAAGGTTATTGCTGGTACATACAAACTGCCTAAGTTTTAACTTCTACCACAGGCATGGGTACTCTGTTATTAGGTTAACTTGGGTAGATGAGTGCGTAGAGTTGTTGTTTAGTACCTGTTGAATTCAAATTGATCCATACAGTGCATTTGCCAAATTTGGTCGGCAGTCATGAGGCCATTCAGAGATCTCTAGCGCGATGGAATTTTTAGGCCGCTGAAGCAGCACACAGTGAGATTGCAAGAAGGGGACTGTCGGCAGGCACCAATGGAAAAGTAGG
This sequence comes from Protopterus annectens, assembly GCF_019279795.1. Classification (NCBI taxonomy): domain Eukaryota; kingdom Metazoa; phylum Chordata; order Ceratodontiformes; family Protopteridae; genus Protopterus; species Protopterus annectens. The sequence goes on from NC_056732.1 coordinate 1,492,152,744, forward strand.
GGATGTAGCTACGATGGAATTGTTTTGACTGCTGGATTAGTGGGTAAGGAAGTTTCAGGTAATTTTATTTGGTAAGTATGCAGTTAGGCATGTCAGAATGGGGTGGAACTCTAGGGTACAGTTACCTACTTACCTTACAGTGTTGGTAGAGGGCCATGAGGTGCTCTGGTGATAGGAAATGGTAATTGTTCATAAGGCATGGTATTTTTGAGTGACAAATCTGTCCTTCAAGTAGGTATTAGTAGTGTTATATACTAGGTTAAGGTTGAGAGGGAGTTTCTCAAGAGTCATTTCATTTATGCTTGAGGGAATTTCGTAAGTAGGGTTTTAGGAAGCACTGTCTGCATGTGTTTGGATACTTTGTATACGGGGGCTTGGCTGTGTGGGAAATAGAGGGCTTAGTCAAGGTATGTTAGGAAGTTCACCAGAAGTATATAATGTTTTACTGCCTTAATAATAGTATAGGTACCATGGGGGGTAAAGGTAGTGATGAATGTTATGACTATGGTTCTAGCCAGGATCGCAGTTTTCACAGGCAGAGGGATTTTTTTTTTCTTCACTTTACTTTTTTTTTAAATAATTGCAGCAGAGTATATTCTGAATTCTGTGGAAGGAGCGGTAAGGTTATGGGAGGGATGTTAGGTAAGCCTCTATTTTTTCTTAGATGTCACAGCAGGGTCCATGATTTACTCTACTGCCAGGGTATGGAATGGTTTAAAATTTTCATTGAACTGACTGTTTTTCTTTTCATTACAAAGATGTGGTACTCCACTGCCATAATGTGTACCACATGGGTAAAGTTGGTATACTCGCTAATGCATTTTGCTTTTGTCCATGTGTAGGTGGTTGTGTGGTGATGGGCATTCGAGTTGACGTGGTGTTACTCAGCAAGGTCCCAGATGGGGGAAGCATGTTGGTACCAGATGTCTGAGTTGCTACAGAGAGGAGTGATGTGGTCATATCTGGGTGAACACTAGGTGGGCGGTAGCTACTGGCTTGAAGGAAGTGGATTCTAAGGTAATGGATTCTGATGGGATGGAAGTTCAGGTTGGTGGAGTGGTGCGCAATTAGGTTACAGGTAATTGGTAGTTAGTTGTTGCTGTTAGAAGGATCATCATCTTAGGTCATTCTTTCATCTTTTGGGCAGCTAGGAGTGTAATTAGATGCAACGGAATGAATTTTGGGGTTGTTTATCACATTTGTGAGGCTGTGTTAGCATTGATGAGGATGTATCCATCCATGGGTTTTAAGATGGTTTGAGATTATTTCCTGGCTGGTGTGGAGTGGGGCAAGGACTTTGGTAACTGTGGAGAGAGCTCGGTTGTATGTTAATTTTACGTTGATAAAATACTTGAAGGAAGTTGGGGTGCATACGATGTGGCATGTGGAGTTTAAAAGCGGGGATCCTGTATGGTACAGGTCAGACGGAGTTCATTTCAATGAGTTTGGGCTGGATTTATTTAACCTTAACTGGTTTGAAGGTGGAGGATCTATTGGAAGGTAGAATGGTCTGAGGGGGAACAGCCCTTTGGGCTGGTGGGTGGAGAAGAGGGTCAGGCTTGACACTCTTCTGTCCCCCTCAGTAGGATATTTGGAATTGAGATGGTGATTTGATGGTGGGTGAATTGGAGTGGATATATGGAATTGATGATGATATTAAGGTGAGCGGGGATGCTGCCTTCAAGATTACTATGACTTGGAATGGAAATATAGAATTGATGAAGATATTCAGGTGAGCGGGGATGTTGCCTTCAGGATTACTATGACTTGGAATGAAATATGGAATTAATGATGATATTAAGGTGAGCGAAGGCACTGCCTTCAGGATTACTCTGACTTGGAATGAAATATGGAATTGATGATGATATTAAGGTGAGCGAGGATGCTGCCTTCAGGATTACTATGACTTGGAACGAAATATGGAATTGATGATGATATTAAGGTGAGCGAGGATGCTGCCTTCAGGATTACTATGACTTGGAATGAAATATGGAATTGATGATATTAAGGTGAGCGAGGATGCTGCCTTCAGGATTACTGTGACTTGGAATGAAATATGGAATTGATGATGATATTAAGGTGAGCAGGGATGCTGCCTTCATGATTACTAGGATAAGTGAACAAGTGGGTGACACTGCTTATCCAGGGTGAGCGGGTGTGCTGCCATTATGTTTACTATCTTATTTGTTGCAATGTTGGATTCTGTGTGCCTCAGTAAAGTTTGATGTGTGTTATTCATTTTCATTACAATAAAGGTCATCAAATGTCTTTGGGCATTTGTGTTTTATTAGGACTGTGACAAGTGAAGTTTGCAACAGACAAATTTGTCACGAGACAACCTTGGATGAGTAAAGTGGGAGGGGCTGTAAGTAGGGTGATAGGTTAGGTCTCTGTGGGTAGGGAGTGGGTAGGAAAGAGTTAATTAAGGTGGGAGCTGAGGGATGAAGTGAGGTAAGGCTAAGGGGTGGGTCTTAAAGGGTTTTTGTAGGAGAAATTGGTATGAGTAAGCACATTCTGGTGTGGTCTTGTTGCCCTCCCAGCCCTCCAATTTTTGTGATAGCTTGAAGGGCAGGGAAGAGGGTCAGGCTTGACCCTCTTCTGTCCCCCTCAGTAGGATATTTGGAATTGAGATGGTGATTTGATGGTAGGTGAATTAGAATGGAAATATGGAATTGATGATGATATTAAGGTGAGCGGGGCCACTGCCTTCATGATTACTAAGATAAGTGAACAAGTGGGGGACACATCTTATCCAGGGTGAGCGGGTGCACTACCTTTATGTTTACTATCTTATTTGTTGCAATGTTGAATTATGTGTGCCTCAATAAAGTTTGATGTTTGTTATTCATTTTCATTACAATAAAGGTCATCAAATGTCTTAGGGTGTTTGTGTTTTATGGACCGTGAACAAAAAAAATTCCTAGCAACAAACATTAAGTATGTGAAGTATCTTCTAACAATCATTGGGAACCAGCATGAAAATCTAAACATTCATGAAAGTTTTATCTAAGTTATACTTTTGCTGTTCTGAACAAGTTCCCATATTACTTTGTGTTAGCATTTACATAAATTTCAATTTACCTTTCAGATATAGGTTTCTCCATGCAAGTGGAGTTTTGAGGGTATCTTAGATTAGTAAGAAAATAACCAAAATAATGTTAGTGTCATCTGTTGAACAAATTAACTCTAAGCATCATTTCCTTTAGGCTTTAGTGCTGTTGATGGACAAAGACTGATCATAATATTTGCCAATGTCCTGTGAAAATACCTCTAAATTGTAGAGAAATTTGCATTATGTCGGGATTTTGTATTCATATATTTCTTCTTTATAAATTTTTGGTTTCTGGCAAATCATTGTGGATTGAAGTAAATAACTACAAACATGTGGGTTAAACATGTCATGTCATTCAGAAAGTGCATGCAAATGCATAACTTGTTATTCTACTATCTTTCTAAGATAAACATATAATATCTGTCTCTAACTTTGAACCGTTGTAGACCCATTATTTTGGGCTTTGTAAGGCTTTCTTGCACTTGGAAGTTGAAAGTTTTGCTTGAGACCCAACATGAAACATATACAGTAATAATATGAAGGACAGCATTGTGGCATGGTGGAAATATCTACAGTAATAATATGAGGGACAGCACTGTGACATGGTGGAAATATATACAGTAATAATTTGAAGGACAGCACTTTGGCATGGTGGAAATATATACAGTAATAATATGAAGGACAGCACTGTGGCATGGTGGAAATATATACAGTAATAATATGAAGGACAGCACTGTGGCATGGTGGAAATATATACAGTAATAATATGAAGGACAGCACTGTGGCATGGTGGAAATATATACAGTAATATTATGAAGGACAGCACTGTGGCATGGTGGAAATATATACAGTAAGAATATGAAGGACAGCACTGTGGCATGGTGGAAATATATACAGTAATAATATGAAGGACAGCACTGTGGCATGGTAGAAATATATATAGTAATAATATGAAGGACAGCACTGTGGCATGGTGGAAATATATACAGTAATAATATGAAGGACAGCACTGTGGCATCGTGGAAATATATACAGTAAGAATATGAAGGACAGCACTGTGGCATGGTGGAAATATATACAGTAATAATATGAAGGACAGCACTGTGGCATGGTAGAAATATATATAGTAATAATATGAAGGACAGCACTGTGGCATGGTGGAAATATATACAGTAAGAATATGAAGGACAGCACTGTGGCATGGTGGAAATATATACAGTAATAATATGAAGGACAGCACTGTGGCATGGTGGAAATATATACAGTAATAATATGAAGGACAGCACTGTGGTATTGTGGAAATATATACAGTAACAATATGAAGGACAGCACTGTGGCATGGTGGAAATATATACAGTAGTAATATGAAGGACAGCACTGTGGCATGGTGGAAATATATACAGTAATAATATGAAGGACAGCACTGTGGCATGGTAGAAATATATACAGTAATAATATGAAGGACAGCACTGTGGCATGTTGGAAATATATGCAGTAATAATATGAAGGACAGCACTGTGGCATGGTGGAAATATATACAGTAATAATATGAAGGACAGCACTGTGGCATGGTGGAAATATATACAGTAATAATATGAAGGACAGCACTGTGGCATGGTAGAAATATATATGGTAATATGAAGGACAGCACTGTGGCATGGTGGAAATATATACAGTAGTAATGTGAAGGACAGCACTGTGGCATGGTGGAAATATATACAGTAATTATATGAAGGACAGCACTGTGGCATGGTAGAAATATATACAGTAATAATATAAAGGACAGCACTGTGGCATGGTGGAAATATATACAGTAATAATATGAAGGACAGCACTGTGGCATGGAGGAAATATATACAGTAATAATATGAAGGACAGCACTGTGGCATAGTGGAAATATATACAGTAATAATAATATGAAGGACAGTACTGTGGCATGGTGGAAATATATGCAGTAATAATAATATGAAGGACAGCACTGTGGCATGGTAGAAATATATATAGTAATAATATGAAGGACAGCACTGTGGCATGGTGGAAATATATACAGTAAGAATATGAAGGACAGCACTGTGGCATGGTGGAAATATATACAGTAATAATATGAAGGACAGCACTGTGGCATGGTGGAAATATATACAGTAATAATATGAAGGACAGCACTGTGGTATTGTGGAAATATATACAGTAACAATATGAAGGACAGCACTGTGGCATGGTGGAAATATATACAGTAGTAATATGAAGGACAGCACTGTGGCATGGTGGAAATATATACAGTAATAATATGAAGGACAGCACTGTGGCATGGTAGAAATATATACAGTAATAATATGAAGGACAGCACTGTGGCATGTTGGAAATATATGCAGTAATAATATGAAGGACAGCACTGTGGCATGGTGGAAATATATACAGTAATAATATGAAGGACAGCACTGTGGCATGGTGGAAATATATACAGTAATAATATGAAGGATAGCACTGTGGCATGGTAGAAATATATATAGTAATATGAAGGACAGCACTGTGGCATGGTGGAAATATATACAGTAGTAATGTGAAGGACAGCACTGTGGCATGGTGGAAATATATACAGTAATTATATGAAGGACAGCACTGTGGCATGGTAGAAATATATACAGTAATAATATAAAGGACAGCACTGTGGCATGGTGGAAATATATACAGTAATAATATGAAGGACAGCACTGTGGCATGGAGGAAATATATACAGTAATAATATGAAGGACAGCACTGTGGCATAGTGGAAATATATACAGTAATAATAATATGAAGGACAGTACTGTGGCATGGTGGAAATATATGCAGTAATAATAATATGAAGGACAGTACTGTGGCATGGTGGAAATATATACAGTAATAATATGAAGGACAGCACTGTGGCATGGTGGAAATATATACAGGAATAATATGAAGGACAGCACTGTGGCATGGTGGAAATATATACAGTAATAATATGAAGGACAGCACTGTGGCATGGTGGAAATATATACAGTAATAATATGAAGGACAGCAATGTGGCATGGTAGAAATATATATAGTAATAATATGAAGGACAGCACTGTGGCATCGTGGAAATATATACAGTAAGAATATGAAGGACAGCACTGTGGCATGGTGGAAATATATACAGTAATAATATGAAGGACAGCACTGTGGCATGGTAGAAATATATATAGTAATAATATGAAGGACAGCACTGTGGCATGGTGGAAATATATACAGTAAGAATATGAAGGACAGCACTGTGGCATGGTGGAAATATATACAGTAATAATATGAAGGACAGCACTGTGGCATGGTGGAAATATATACAGTAATAATATGAAGGACAGCACTGTGGTATTGTGGAAATATATACAGTAACAATATGAAGGACAGCACTGTGGCATGGTGGAAATATATACAGTAGTAATATGAAGGACAGCACTGTGGCATGGTGGAAATATATACAGTAATAATATGAAGGACAGCACTGTGGCATGGTATAAATATATACAGTAATAATATGAAGAACAGCACTGTGGCATGTTGGAAATATATTCAGTAATAATATGAAGGACAGCACTGTGGCATGGTGGAAATATATACAGTAATAATATGAAGGACAGCACTGTGGCATGGTGGAAATATATACAGTAATAATATGAAGGACAGCACTGTGGCATGGTAGAAATATATATAGTAATATGAAGGACAGCACTGTGGCATGGTGGAAATATATACAGTAGTAATATGAAGGACAGCACTGTGGCATGGTGGAAATATATACAGTAATTATATGAAGGACAGCACTGTGGCATGGTGGAAATATATACAGTAATAATATAAAGGACAGCACTGTGGCATGGTGGAAATATATACAGTAATAATATGAAGGACAGCACTGTGGCATGGAGGAAATATATACAGTAATAATATGAAGGACAGCACTGTGGCATAGTGGAAATATATACAGTAATAATAATATGAAGGACAGTACTGTGGCATGGTGGAAATATATGCAGTAATAATAATATGAAGGACAGTACTGTGGCATGGTGGAAATATATACAGTAATAATATGAAGGACAACACTGTGGCATGGTGGAAGTATATACAGTAATAATATGAAGGACAGCACTGTGGCATGGTGGAAATATATTATGAAGGACAGCACTGTGGCATGGTGGAAATATATACAGTAATTATATGAAAGACAGCACTGTGGCATCGTGGAAATATATACAGTAAGAATATGAAGGACAGCACTGTGGAATGGTGGAAATATATACAGTAATAATATGAAGGACAGTACTGTGGCATGGTGGAAATATATACAGTAATTATATGAAGGACCGCACTGTGGTATTGTGGAAATATATACAGTAAGAATATGAAGGACAGCACTGTGGCATGGTGGATAGCATTGTCAAGCCAGAGAAAGAGATTGCCTGATTTGAGTCTCGGCTGGGATGCCTTCTGCATGAAGTGTGCCTGTCCCCCCCTTTGCTCATATGGGTTTTCTCCTGGTGCTCCACTTTCCTTCCATATTCCAAAGACATGCATTAGGTGGAATGGATATTCTAAATTGGCTGTAGGTGCGAATGTGCATGCACATGAGCGGTATCGAAGAACAAAAACAGCAGGGCTATCCACCCCCTGACTCTAGATGATTGTCACTTTTATATCGGTACCCTATCCCATCTACAAAATGAGAGAAAGGGTTGTGGATAGATGGATGTGAGACCCTATTGTTTGTCATTATTGACAAATTGTAACTGTCTGTGCCATCAGAAGGCCATCTCAAGTCTTCCACACAACCGTAGGAGATGACATCACATGACACATGGGTGTCACTCAATGTATTACTTTAATCCACTTTAAAAGTTGATAAAACATGAGGTTTTACATCCAGATGGATTTACTGAAAAATAACAGTGACTCCTTGGTGTCATCTGGTGTCCTCCCACAATCTTGTCTGGAAGTTTTGACATGACCTCCATATGTCACAGATATTACAATCAGTCAATAAAGACAGACTGTAGAGTTTCATATGTTTTTCTATACATATTTCACAATTTCTAACAGGCATATCTCTCTACCTCCTTTGCAAGAATTCTGGACAAAGCCAAAAATAGATGATTCTCAGTTTTGAAGTGACACCCCAATTCCATGTGCAAAGATAGGAAAAAAGGGGTGATGATGGATGGAGGGAGGGAGGGATGGATGGATAGATGGATGGATGAAGAAGAATTAATCTTTCATATCAGGCATTATTGACTGACTGCAGTAATTTATCATCTATGAAGAAATGAAAAATAAGAGTCAAAATATGCAAGTAAAGTGTGAGATAGATAAGAGCTATGGTTGGGAGAGTGTGTGCTGGGGGGTTGAAGGTTGGCCTTGGTAACGATGCATCAGACATCTGCAGTGATTATGGCAAGGACAGCAGAAAAGGAGCTGATAGGTTTCACTACAATCACTGATAGACTGAGAAATATGCAAATAGCTGTTAATGAAGTCTTCCTTCTTTGCAAGTAATGTGTTTTTGAATCTCTGGTTTCAGAGATTTTTCTAACAAGCTACAGCCTTGTAGCTCACAACCAAACATGTTTCAGATTCCTTGCCATCATCTTTGTTTTGATTCTAGCTGAAAAGGTAAATCTTGATTTTAAACTGAACTGAATGTCTCCAGTCAAAAAATTGGCTCACACTGAATTATTCCAAGATGAGTCCAGCACTTTTGTCCACAGAAAAAAAAAAACAAGAAGAAAGTGTGTCCTTACAGTAGATGATATAAATGCATTTTACTCTCACTTTCACTTACAGGATAATTGCAAAGCAGATATGTAGTTAGTTAATTCTGTCACTCTGTGAGTCTTCCCATGTCATCACATGTCTAAATTACATTACATGTGGAGGTGAGTACAAAAATATGGATTCATTCTTTTCCAACCCCTGCCCGATTAAAGAAAAGTATTTATTTACAATTCATTTTGCTGAGTGGATAGGCATTGGTTAGGTATGCTGGCTGTAAAAACACAGTTCTGTTAATATAACAGTTTTTGAAAGTGTTGTGTCAGGCTAATATATACTGAAATCTTATCTATTTCTGTTAACGTAACAATTTTTAAAAGTGTTACAGCACTGTAATAAATAATGAAATCAGACAATAGATCTGTTGTAGAAGAAATACAAACTGGTCTGGGTCCTCTCCTGTTTGGTATCTACTTCTCTTAAGTATAGGGTAACGCAGAAGGTCTTTGGCTAACAAAGTCTGCAGATGACTGCAAACTAGGAGCCATAATCGAAACTCCTAATGATGTGGACATACTACAAAAGGGCCTCACTGAGACAGATGCCTGGTATCAAAGCCATGGCCTGAAGCTCAATGCCAAAAAGTGTATTGTCATCCCCTTTGGTAAAAACTCTGTACCCATGAACTACCACATAGCTGGTAGTCTACTTAATGCTGAAAATGTGATAAGAGACCTTGGGACACAGGTGGACAGTAGTCTCTCCTTTGATAATCACATTGCCACAGTGGTCAGGAAATCTTTCTACGTGGCTCGCCTCATCACAAACGGTTTCTCATCCAGGAAAAAAAGAGGTCATTGTTCCCCTCTACTCATCACTCATTAGACCCATTATAGAGTACAACACCCCTTTTGGTATGTTCCTCACAAGACATCTACAACTACTGGAAAAGCCACAGAAATACCTCACAAAGACGATTACTGGCCTCAAACAGATGCCCTACACAGACCGTCTCAAAAACTCCAGCTTAACTCCGTTGCATATCACCTACTCAGAGGCGATCTCTGCCTAACATACAAAGCTATGTCAAACCCAGAGCTGTTGGACATGCTCCACTTAAAGAAATCCCAATCCCTCTGAGCTACACGCTCTAGGGACCTAAACCTTGTCACCACAATAAACATAACATGCTGGAGGGATAGATTCCTGTCCCAGAGACTTCCCATACTCTGGAACAGACTACCTACCTATGTCAAACAGAGCTCCTCATTAGCACTCTTCAAGAAAAATCTTGATGATTGGATGGGAAATTGGAAATGCAGCCCAGGGCTCTGCTCGACAGGGGCACAGGAAAATAATTTTCTTGGGTGGCGAAAGCCAGGGTACATTTTTGGCTAGGCTTATATAGACCCTAGGGCCAATAGCCTAGTACCTACCTATGAACCTATGGTACATTTAAATTCAGAATTACAAAAATACAAAATAGTCATGCAAAAGTAACACAAACCAATACCTGATAAAATGAAAAAAAGTCAGACTATTTTTAATAACAGAAAAAAAAAACAACACTGAATCAGATAAGGTTAGTGTAGAGGCTGCTGCACTGTATAAACCACATAACAATCTCATTAGCCCAAATCATCATGTTCCATTTCTCCCAAAGAAGAAACAGGCAAGGATTAACCTCCCTGGTGATAAAAAGGTTAGTCTGTTAACAACTGCTAAAGTTGTAGCAAGTGCTTATAACATGATGTAGATAAAGCATTACTAGCAATAAACATTAAGTACGCTGGAGTATTTTGTAATAATCATTGAGAACCTGCATGAAAATCTAAACATTATTCAAAGTTTTATCTAAGTTATTTTTTTTTCAGTCTGAACAAGTTCCCATATTACTTTCCAATAACATTTAGATGAATTTCAGTTTACCATTCAGCCTTTGGTTTCTGCACCAAGTGCAATTTTGATGAATTCTTATGTAATGAGAAAATAATAAAAATATTTTTTTTATTAACATCTGCTGTACAAGTTAACTGCAAGCATCCTATCCTTTAAGGCATTTGGTCTATTGATGGACAAGGATTAAGCATGGATTCATAGATTCATAGACTGTTAGGAGGCTAACATCCTTGGGGACCTTTCTAAACCTAACCAAGTTTTTGCAGTTTTCTGCTTGTTTGTGCACTGCGAACTGCCGCACAATTGTGCACCATAGCTGGACAGATAATTTTAACAATTTTTCCGTTAGATACAGCTATAGCACATTAGTGTAGTCCTCATCCTTCGTACATTTCTGGTCTAAGAAGTATTGCTAGTGAATTTTGACCTATTAAACCACCAGCCAAAAACTCCGTCAGAAATACCCATCTACAGATCACCTCCTAGATCAATCCTGAAAGCACCCCATTTGTGATAACTGTTCTTCAAACCTAGCATTATGGACAGTTGGACTACCCCTGTTTCTCCTGCCAGCCTTATTGACTTTGGTCTGCTGAGGCAGTGTAGCAACTGCCTCATGTACACAGACAACCCTCTAGTAACTCAGTCTAGAACAGAGTGCGAGAGATATATCTAACCCAAGAATCTTAAATCCCTGCTTTCTAGCACTCAAAACAGTAAAACTGAAGAGGTTGTCGACTCACCCACCCCTAGTCATGCACATAATACCACTACTCATACTCATATTACACATCCAACACATAATCAGCATATGTGGAGGTTCTCTCAAAAAGCTTACTGAAACACCAGAGACCTCCAAAACACAAGGCTGGTACAACTAATGCAGTTCCTACAGCACCCAAGACACATAGCAATACCAGTCTGTCATGTACCAAGCCCTCAAGGCGTAACACTCATAAACCAAATTTTCTTGTCATTGGTGACTGCATAGTGAGACACACGGATGTCCCGCTCACCAGGTTAGAGAAGGAGAAAGTCAGGGTCAGCTGCCTGTCCAGTGCCAAGATTCATCAGATCATGCAAACACTTGTTTCTTAGCACAACTACCATTATCACTCTGTCATAGCGCATGTTGGAGTGAACAACCTGAGGCATACCTCATGGGACTATATGAAGAGAGAGACATGACTTGAGCTCTCTGAGTATGTGTCCCAGGCAGGTATATCCCTAGCCCTGAGCAGGATATTACCCTTACCTAGAATGATGCCACAGTATAAAAAAATGATCACTTTCAATAACTGGCTTAGGTTTTGGTATCATTCAAAAGGGATGCAGAGTTTCTGTCAGCCTGGGATGACATGATTGACAAATCTCATTGCTTTGCCAGAGACGGTTTGCACCAGGCACCACTATGCTTTTGGCTGCTGACAAAGGCTCTTGCCTCCCCCATAGTGCCTTTTTTAGGCAAGGTGTCAAAAACAAAATTACCTTTGTAAAAAATTGACAGTCATAACAAAATAAAGGTTATGCTGCTAAATGCTAGGAGCCTAAACCAAAAACTGCACACCCTGGAAGCACTGCTATCACTGGAGGATGTACATGTTTGTGCAGTCACAGAAACTTGGTTCAAGGCCTCAGAGAGTACCCCAACCTTGCAAGGTTACAATGTCTTCCATAACTTCAGATCACAAAACGAACATGGATAACCAAAGGAGATGGTGCTTCTTTCTATATTAGAGATTAAGTCACCTTCCGAATAGTTAGACAGGACAACTCCATGGAGTTAATCCAAGTTCAGATTACTGTGGGTTAAGACCACCATTCAAGTAATAGCTAGTTAAGATCCCCCTCCCTGAATCATGATGCACATGAAGACTACTTGACCAAACTGGAGTCAATCGAAATATTGCCAAACAATCTGGTCATGGGAGATTTCAGTTATCCCACCATCAACTGGGAAACCTACTACAACCCTAACTCACTAGCACAAAAGTTCCTTGATTTGTTAATTCAAATGACATGGAACAAATTGCTCAAACCCCAACAAGAGGAGCAAACATACTAGATCTGGTCCTCACTAACATGACAAACAGATGCACCACTACAACTGTCAGACCATCATTAGCTAAATCTGACCACAAAACAGTCATCTTTGAACTGACACTAACACCAGAACTTACAAAGGGTAAAGTCATACTAAAATACTTACCAAGGCAAACTACACCCTCCTAGGGGAAGGTATAAAAGCATCCCAAGCCCCACCCCCAGCTGGAAGTAGTGACTACACCAAAGCTTACACTAAAGCCATGTACAATCACTTTTATAAGTGTATAGACTCTGCTGATCCAGCGAGAATCAAAGCCAGAGCCCCAAGTAAAAACAAGCCACCCTGGTGGATATCCAGCATCAACAAACTTTTTAACAAATGCCAAAGGTTGCTGTCTGAGAAAACTAAGGCTTGGCCCCAACAATGGAAAATCACCCTCTTCAGCCTCAAGAGGCAAGTAAGACAACGTGTCAAATCTTATAAGTGTATCTTTGAGAAAAACTTAGCAGTCACAGCTAAGGATATCCATGAGGCCTTTTACAGCTATGTACGCAGCCTAAAAGGTAGGACCCACGCATGTACCGAACTAGTAACTAATGATATCACACACACACTGATCCCACAGACATAGCAATCCTGCTGGTGGACAGATTTGGCCAAAATTTCACTCCCTTTTCCCCTCCAAGCTTATCGCAAACCTTACCCCTAACTGTTCCTACCCTACATATCCAAAGAGTAGGTCAGTAAAGCCTTGATTAAGGCAATAAATACAGCCTCTATGGGGCCAGACTGCATCCCAGGCGGTCTTCTAAACAAATTAAAACATGAACTGGCATCACCATTAAGTACCCTATTCAATCACAATCTAACCACAGGCTATGTTCCTGTGGAATGTAGAACAGCAACAGTTATCCCCCTCCACAAAGGTGGCTTAGCAACATGCCCTGGGAATTATAGACCCATACGTCTGACCAGCCTCATCTGTAAGGCCATGGAACGTATTATTATGGACCTCATAAATAAACACATAGGTGATCTCCAGACCCTGGATCCGACCAAATTCGTCTTTGTTAAGGGCAGAACCTGCCTCTTAAATCTAGAGGATTTCTTTGAAAATATGAACAGGGCCAATGATAAGGGCAAATCTGTGCACACAGCATACCTCGACTTGGCCAAGGCCTTCGACACAATCCCACACTCAGGCATTACCAGTAAACTTAGCAAACTGAATGTAAACCCCTTTGTTGTAAGTTGGGTGGCAACTGGCTCACAAACTGATCACACGCTATCAAAGTGGGTGACTGTACATAACCCAGCAGACCTGTCACCAGCGGGGTGCCACAAAGGACAGTGCTGGCCCCCCTGCTGTTTGGTATATACTTCTCAGAAGTTCAAGCCAAAACGAAAGGGCTGTGGCTGACCAAGTTTACGGACGACTGCAAACTGAATGCAATTATCAAATTCCCAAATGATGTCAGTATACTTCAGGAGGGTCTTAGGCAGACCAACGACTGGTGTCTTAATCATGGTCCCAAACTAAATGCAAATAAATGCATCATCATTCCTTTCAGTAAAAATTATGTCCCTTCACACTATCAAGTTAAGAACAATACTATATGTACCTCTGAACTGGTAAGGGATCTGGGATCACAAGTAGACTGCAACCTTAACTTTGACCACCATGTGTCTACTGTAGTAAGGAAGGCTTTCTACGTAGTACACTTGATTAGCAAAGGCATCACCTCTAGAGCAAAGGAGGTTATAACACCTCTGTACTCGGTACTAATTGGGCCTATAATTGAGTGTAACACCCCTTTTGACATATACCGTACAAAGCACCTGCAGCATTTAGAGAGACCTCAGAGGTTTCTGACAAAAAAAATCAAGGGATGCCAGCAAGTTCCTTACACAGACCGACTAAAGTCCCTGTCACTATACTCAATATCGTATAGACTTCTTAGGGTAGACTTGATTAGCAAAGGCATCACCTCTAGAGCAAAGGAGGTTATAACACCTCTGTACTCGGCACTAATTGGGCCTATAATTGAGTGTAACACCCCTTTTGACATATACCGCACAAAGCACCTGCAGCATTTAGAGAGACCTCAGAGGTTTCTGACAAAAAAAATCAAGGGATGCCAGCAAGTTCCTTACACAGACCGACTAAAGTCCCTGTCACTATGCTCAATATCGTATAGACTTCTTGGGGTAGACTTATGCCTGGCTTACAGAGCAATCTCCGACCTAAGCCTAATAAATTTGCTGCACATTCTTAAATTAAACAGGACTAGAGCCACCCATTCCAGGGACCTAAATATGGTCTGCAACTTGAAAAGGATGTGCGGGAGGAACAGATTTGTCTCCCAGTGACTGCTGCTTCTTTGAAATAGACTGCCACTTCATGTGAAACAGAGCACCTCTATAATACTGTTCAAACGGAACCTGGATGAGTGGATGAGGCACCATAAATTCTTACTGGGGTAGCACCCACAGCCTTCCTGGACATGGGCAGTCATTACTAAGTACAACCCTAAGTACTGACTGGAATATCATGAAACAGCTAGGCTTGAAATGAACTCCGGGTTGATAGTCTAGTAACCTCCTTTGATCCCAAGATTAAATGAACAATGATGTCTTGTATCCAAACAGGACATTGAGGGCCAGGTATTTATAAGCCGCATTCTGTCCATAAGGGACATGGGTGCCAGGCCCAGTGTAAATTTCTTATTCTCCATGTACTTGTCTAGGTTGTGCTTAAACTGAATAGTAGATGAACTCAGCTTCACATGGATAGGAAGGGTCTATATTACTTACTCAAAGTGTCAGAATGTCGAGTACCCTTCAATCGACACCTAAGTCTCAAAGATCTTCTTCAATGAATGGCCTCATCATCGATTTCTTTCCAAGAGAAAGAAATCAGTTGGCCATTGTTTGAAATCTGCCCTTTTCCCCGCTGCGGTTAGATCTTGGAGTTAGTATATTTAGTTAGGGGGGTGTGGGGGGTAATGCCCCCCATTCATAGTGTGTGTTAAATTGTGTTGTTCGTATTTGGGCTACCTCCTGTTCCATAGGAGGGGTAGTCTCTGGGAAGCATATCCGTCTCTCCAGCATGTTCTGTTTAACTCACAGGCAAAATTCAGATCACTAGACCTTGTATTTCTGTTACATTTTGAATTAAGAATATGTAGGAGATTCTTAAATGTGGGTTTGCAGATGCCTTGTATGCCAGGCACAGATCACTCTTCAGCAATCTATAGGAGACTGAGTAGAGGGAAAGGGATTTAATGCACTCTGCAAAAGGCAGGTTTGTTACACCTTGTAATCTTTTTGTAAGGAAGCTTTGAGGTCACTCTAGTCGCTGCATATGCCTGGTCAGGTACATACCAGGAGGAGCATTGTATTCTATGATTGGTCTAATAAGGGTGGGCTAAAGTGGGATAATGATCTCTTTGGACCTAGATAACATGCCCTTACTTATAAGTTGCACAACATAAAACGATTTCCTCACCACTGTGGCTACGTGGTGATCTAAGGTAAGGCTACTGTCTACATGCATACCCAGATCCCTGACCACTGGGTCAACTCGTAAGGGTGTATTATCAACATGGTAATTAGCTGGGATTGTTGATTTACCAAAGGGTACAATTATGCATTTCTTAGCATTGAGTTTAAGACCAAAGCTTTGCACCATTTGTTAGTTAGAGATAGACCTTGTTGTAGAAGGCTAATGTCTGCAGGGAAGTTGTTGATAATCCCCAGCTTGCAATCATCTGCAAACTTAGTCAGCCTTAAACCTTCAGCATTTGGTGGCCTCACCTATTTTGACTTTCTGGGTCTTATCAGTGAGCCAGTTGGCTCTCCAGAGAGCGATAAAATGTTTATACCAAAATTAGTAAGCTTGTCAGTAATGTCTGAGTGGGGTATTGTATCAAAGCCTTGGCCAAATTGAGATAAGTTGTTTGCACAGTCTTAGCTTCATTCAGTGCTTTGGTGACCCTCTCAAAAAAAAGTCCACCAGATTTACTAGGTATGACCTTCCTTTAACAAAGCCAAACTATGATTGGTCCAGCGTTTGCAGGTTACCTATGCCCTCATTTATCATGTCCATGATTATTCTTTACAAGGCCTTACACACAAGGCTAATAAGACTTATGGGTTACAAAGTAAAAGAGGCCAGCACCACAAGGACCAAAATAATATTTTAATAATATCACATTCCAGACCGTTTTTGGCAAGTAGCCTTCATCAGTGATATCCATATACATATTCATTGGTTTAAATACACTCAGTGTCCCATCATTTCCTATGACATCACTTCCACCCATAATTGGTACAAAAACTTTTTTGGAAACAAAAAGAGAAATGAGTAAATGCATCACATTTTGTCATTCAGACCTGGTGAGAATAACCCCCCTAATTTGATAATCCATTTCCTTTCTTTTTGATTCAAAATAGAGTGCCATCCTGTTTTAAAGGATCTATTTACCCATGACCTTGTCTATTACTGCAAAAGTAAACCTAGCTGTTGTATGTACTAGAGAATGTCTGTATAAAGGGTTAATTGTCACATTGGGAAACAGCAGTGCTCAATTTTACAGTTTGCCAGGGTTTTGGATTTTTTGTGAATGGACAAGTTCACAAATATTAAAATATATTAAATATTAAATAATATTAAGATATTATTTTGGTCCTTGTGGTGCTGGCCTGTTTTATCTTGTATCTACTAAGCTTGTTTGGCCGATCGCATCAACCATACTTGCTAGCATACTTGTGGGACTAATAAGACTTATGGGCCTGTAGTTACCAAAATCAATGGTTGGACCTCCTTTGCTCAGGGGAATGACTGTAGCCATCTTCCAATCCTTGGACACAAAACCTGACTGAAGGCTCCAGGTGAAAAGTCATTTAAGTAACCAGAGAAGTCATGTTTCATGCTGTTTACTAAACATCCCAGGATGTTATCGAGGCTCATTGATGCAGTGTTTTTATCCTTAGAAAGTGCATTAATGGCCTGTTGTCTAGTAATGGTTGGGGGGATTGTGCTATGTGGTATTTTCTTTGGACTATCAGGGGGAGTGGGAGGAGAAATTTGAGCTGAACCTGTCAGCCAAAGTGTTGGCAGTGACCTCGGATTCACTGTGGGTGATGCCACTTACAATAAGTTCTGTGCATTGCTATGTATTTCCTCTGAGATTATGGACATAGCTGTAGAAAGCTTCATGGTTGTCCTTTGCCTGAAAAGCTATGTTGTTTTCCAATGTAGCCATTAAAGTATTAATTAACCCTCTTCGCTGCGTGTTCAGATTGGTCAGGGGGCTTTTAGTGTGTCTAGCTTTGTTCCTGCTATGCTTGGTCAAGATTATTTTTTTGTTTTTGTTGCATAGCCAATTGATGTTGTGATTCCACCAGGGTGACTTGTCTTTTGAGTCTGTCTTATTCTTAATATGATGGGCACATCTCGCTGTATACAGCTATCAGTATGGCTGTACAGAGATTTTGTAAACAGCTCAGTGTATTCTATGGTGTTCACTGGGTTTAGTGCTGCTTGGAATTTAGCCAAGGTGTTGCTTAGTAGAGAAGTCAGCCTTGGAATAGTTCCTAAAGGTTTTTGGTTTTGCTGTTTCCCCAGAATTAATTATTTAAAGTAATAATGTGTTATGGTCAAATTTAATGTGCAAAGATATCACATTTTTTGAGGAACATTCCCTCCCCCCAATTTTCATGAGTACAAGGTCAAGGATGTTTGTACCCCTGGTAGGAGACTGGACCAGCTGTTCTAGGATGTTGGTATTAACAAAGTTTAGGAATCAGTGGGCTTGTGCATTAGAAGTTGTATAGGATTCCCATTCTATAGAGCTGTAGTTGAGATCTGCTGTGAATATATTGCATTGAACAGTGAGGCACTCTAGTACATTGAGATAGGTAATATGGATTTCCTGGGACATGGAGGGGAACCTATATGTTGCAAGGATATGGTACGACACCCTGTTTATGGGAGTTGCACATGTATGAGTTCCAGTGGGTCATACACTTTTAGTATGGATGTGAGATTAGTCTTAATATAAACTGACACTCCTCCACCTTTAGTTCCCTCTTGTGCAGTAGCTGGTATAAATGTGTGAAAGGCATTATAACCTTGCATTTATGGGGTACTCTCTGTGACTTTAAACCATGTCTTTGTTACTACAGAAATGTCTGCACTCTCCAGGAAGAGGAAGGCTTGCAGGGAGTGGAGTTTTTTGTTATGACTTCTAGCATTGAGCAGTACCACCTTCAGATATTCCTTCATAGGCTCAGTTAAGTTGGTAGGTTTATCAGTTTGGCATTGCCTAAAAAATGCACTATGGGGTGGAAAAGGTCTTTGCTAATATCCGAAAGCCTAGAGGGAATAAATGCAGACCATCCCTGTCAACCATGTCCTCCCTGGCCATCAAATATTGTTGCCCTATGGACAGACATCAGAAGCTAAGCCAATTGTTGAAATCAATCATGTTCTGTTGGTAATGTGACATCATCCTTGCAGAAGGTAGTATGCTGCTCAGTGCTAGGCTTATACCTGCCTGAGGCACAAAATCATCGAACTCAAGCATGTCTCATGTCATATAGTCAAGAGAGGTACATCTCAGGTCACTAACATTACACAGAAACTATGACAGAGTGATACTGGTACCTGTGGTTCAGTGACCTGAGTCCCTGTGTGACTTGATGAATCCTAGCCCCGGAAAGACAGCTAACCATGACTCTCTCCTTACTCAGTCTGTTGAGAGGAACATCAGTGTACCTCACTATAGAATCACCAATGACCAGGAAATTTGTCTGTGTACCAGTTTGATTTAATGGCTTAGCAGTGGAGACATTGAATACAGTGTTACTACGAGTAGCCACGGGTCATGTTTTAATGAAGTGTTTACTTGATGGCTGAGGACCCTTTCTTTACTTGTACTGTACAGGAGGTCTTAGTGTTTTAAGAAGGTTACCTGTATGTGCCTCAGCATAAGTAGTTTTATGTGTAGGGTCTTTACCCTGTGCAGTAGGTGTGGTGCAAGTGTCACTGACAGCCTCTATAGGACTAGTTTTGGTTGTATGAGACAGTTTTGCCTCCAGCGTTGATGTGTATTTACACTTCTTATATTCACTATCTGTTTTCTGAAGAATAAGTGGGTTGTCAGCATGCATGAGGCAATTGCTACAATGCCTCAGAATGCCCATGTGACCCAGACTAGTCACAGAGAGAATCAGGAAGTGCATATCCTCGGCCACTGATCTACTAGGGAGGAGTGAGAAAAACTTCAGTATTGATCAAGTCAATAAGACAAGCAACTTCATGAGCAGTGCTCAGCTAAGAGCAAACTAGATGCTCTACTAGTTAAAAAAATCTGTCTAGACAGTAATGCCACAAGAATGCAGACCACATACCAGGACAAAGACACTTAGAGTAACAGTCAAAATAAGCCTTCACCAGCAATTCCCAGCTCAGAAGGGTGGAGGCTACCCTCTCCTCCCTCAAGAGTGTAGGCCATAAACCCTCTTAATGCAAAATATCTGGTTTGGAACCCAAGTGCTTAAACCAGAACAAAGATTCTTTTAGAATAATAGACATATTAAGCCTTTGCCCAACAATTCCCAGCTCAGCAGGATGTAAGTTATCCTTTCCTGCCACAAAAGTGTAGACCACAAACCTTCCTAACTTAAAATAACTGGTTTGGAGCCCAGGTGCTTAAATTGGAGCAAAGACACTTAGAAAACAGGCCAATAAGCCTTCACCAGCAATTCCCAGCTCAGAAGGGTGGAAGCTACACTCTACTTCCACAAGAGTGTAGACTAAATCCTTCTTAATGTAAAATAGCTGGTTTGGAGCCCAAGTCTTTAATCCGGAACTATGACACTTTTAGAGTAGCAGACATGATAATCTATCAGCCAGCAATTCCCAGCTTAGAAAGGTGTAGGCCATCCTGTCCTGCTACAAGAGTATACATCACAAACCTTTCTATTGTAAAATAAAAGGTTTGGAATCCAAGTGCTTAAACCTGAATAAAGACACTTAGAATAAGAGCTACAATAAGCCTTCACCAGCAATACCGAGCTCAGAAAGGCAGAGGCTACCCTCTCTTCACTCAAGCATGTAAACTACAAACCTTAATGTAAAATAATTGACCTGAAGCCCAGGTACTCAAAACAGAACTAAAACACCTTTCGAATAACAGACACAATAACCCTTCTACCAATGTGCTCAAAACAGAACTAAGACACCTTTCGAATAACAGACACAATAAGCCTTCTACCAATGTTGGCAGGGTGGGCTAATGGTTAAGGTGCTTGCCTTACAAGCACAAAGTGCAGGGTTTGAGTCTCACTAGGGATAATTGGCTAGGATTACAATGGCTCGCAAGAGCAGTTAGTTTAGTACTAACCTATGACCCCATGAATTCCCAACTTAAAAGAGTGTAAGCTACCTTTTCTGCCAAAAGAGTAGACCGCAAACCTTCGTTATGTAAGATAACTAGTTTGAAGCCCAGGCGTTTAAATCAAAACTAAGATGCTTAAAATAGCAATTGCAATTTAGTTAGGCTACTAACAAGCAGTAATACATGCAGCAGATTAAATGCAACTAACAGTTTAAGAATGTGCAGAAAAAAGCAAAATAAAGTAATAAAGTAGGAAGAAGCACAGATATAGTAATGAAGCTGAATAAACTGCATTTTTTAAGTATGTGGGAAGGGAGGAAAGAGAAGATAATTCAAGTTTAAGAGACTAAGGGGTGGGCCTTCCCAGCTGGTCTTACAGTACTCTGTAGAATGAGCTGATGATATGGGTTTGGGAGGAGTGTCCCAAAATCAGATTTGTAGTAGGGGTGGGCAACTCAAAAGCCACCAAGTTTAAGAGTATAACAGCAGTAGGGCAGGTGGGAAAAAAATCAAATGCAGACAGACATCAGCAATAGTCAGGAAGGGAACAGCAAGTCAAACAAGGCCCTGCAGCTAAAGAAACATGTCTCCAACTATTTCTAGTTAACACGAGGAATGCTATTTTTCATCTTCTTCCACTAATTACCTGGATGTTATTCACTGTCTGCAAAGAAATTGTTTTCTGACCTTTCTGACTGACCCTAGCCAAGACATCTTAAAACTCTAAAAGAACAAAAAACTTAAAACAAAGTGCAATATAAGAAAAAATAAAAAAAATAGAACCAACCAAACCTTAAATGAAAAAACTTTAAAATCAGAATTCAGAATTCTCAATAGGTTTTGCCAATGTCTTGAGACAATACCTCTCAAAAGACATTTGCCAGTGTCTTGAGACAATACCTCTCAAAAGACATTTGCCAGTGTCTTGAGACAATACCTCTCAAAAGACATTTGCAGTGTCTTGAGACAATACCTCTCAAAAGACATTTGCCAGTGTCTTGAGACAATACCTCTCAAAAGACATTTGCAGTGTCTTGAGACAATACCTCTCAAAAGACATTTGCCAGTGTCTTGAGACAATACCTCTCAAAAGACATTTGCCAGTGTCTTGAGACAATACCTCTCAAAAGACATTTGCCAGTGTCTTGAGACAATACCTCTCAAAAGACATTTGCCAGTGTCTTGAGACAATACCTCTCAAAAGACATTTGCCAGTGTCTTGAGACAATACCTCTAAGCTGTTGAGAATTTCGCATTATGTCCAGACTTTTTACTCATCTTTTTGTTTTCTTCCTTGTAAAATTTTTGTTTTCTGTCAAACCATTGCTGATTGAAGTAAATAAATGACTGTAGACATGAGAGTTAAATACATCATATCATTCCAGAAATGCATGAAAATGTAAAACACGCTATTTTACAATCTTTCTAATTTTATAAGATCAATACATAATATTCTGTTCCTTAACTTTGAGTCTTCTAATCCCATTATTTTTGGCTTTGTCCAGCTTTCCTGCACCAGGAGGTTGAAAGATTTCACTGAGACCCAACGTTAAATATATATCTTAAAACATGAACGGCATCACAATGGCACAGTGGATAGCATTGCTGCCTCATAGGAAGAGATTGGCCAGTTTAATTCTCGGCTGTGGTGTCTTCTGTCTGGAATATGCATGTCCTCCCTTTGGGTTTTCTCGGGGTGCTTCAGTTTCCTCATACATTCCAAAGACATGTATTAGGCTGAATAGACACTCTAAATTAGCTCTGAGTGAGTATGCATGCAAACGGTATGAAAGAACAGCAACAGAAGGGCTAACCACCCGATGGTGTGAACCTTGGCTCTAGATGATTGTCACTGTTAAAGTGCCACCCTACTCCTTCTGCAAAAATGGAAAAAAGAGTTGTGGATGGATGGATATGAGACTCTAATGTCTGTCATTATTGACAAATTGTAAACATTGGTGACATGAGGAGGCCATCTCTAGTCTTCCACACAACCCAGGAGATGACTTTTGATGACAAAAACAGTGTCACTAAATGTATTACTTTAATCCACTAAAACAGTTGCGTGAGCACAAGGTCTTGCATCCAGATACATTAACTGAACAATAACAATGACTCCCTGGTCTCATCTGGTAACATCCCACAGTCTTGTCTGGATGTTTTGACATGACTTCCATATGTTACAGACATTACAATCAGTCAATAATGGCAGACATTAGAGATTCATATGTTTTTCTACACATAGTTCATGCTTTTTAATAGGCATACCTCTTTGCCTCCTACTGAAAGAATTCTGAACAAAGCCAAAAATAGATGATTGTTATTGTTAAAGTGACATCCCAATTCCATGTGAAAAGATGGGAAGAAAAGGGTGATGAATGGATCAGGACACGCTGGAGGGATAGATTCCTGTCCCAGAGACTTCCTATACTCTGGGACAAGCTACCCATCTATGTCAAGCAAAGTTCTTCATTAGCACTCGTCAAGAAAAATCTTGATGAGTGGATGGGAAATAGGAAATACACCCCAGGGATCACTTCTGTATCTCTGCTCGACAGTGGCACAGGAAAATAACTTTCTTGGGTGGCGTAAGCCATGGAACCTTGTTGGCTAGGCTTACATAGGCCCTTGGGCTGATAGCCTAGTACCTACCTATGAACCTATGAACCTATGGATGGATTAAACATTAATATCTTTCATTACTGACTGAGTATAATAATTTATGATCTATGAAGGATAGAATGTTGTTTGTCTTTTTGGCTTTTCCCGGTTAGGGGTCGCCACACCGGAACTCCGGTTCGCTAATGATTGGCAGTAGATTTTTATGATGCCAAGTTGCCAGCCCGACGCCCAACCTTCAGCGAAGGCACGCCCATTCACACATGTCTTTCGGAGGCCAGTTGACCATGGGGAGGACATGCATACTCCACACAGAATGCACTCCAGCCGAGAATTGAACAGGAGAACCTCTTGCTGTGAGGCAACAATGCTACCACTGTACCACCGCGGCTTCATAAATAGTCAAAATCATAGAAGTTCTTTTAAATTGTGAGCTATGTAAGAGTTATGTCTGAGTGTGTGTGTGTGTGTGTGTGTGTGTGTGTGTGTGTGTGTGTGTGTGTGTGTGTGTGTGTGTGTGTGTGTGTGTCTCATTGGGGAAAGATTAAAGGGTATCCTTGGTAACATGATATATCAGACATCTCTTGCAATTTTGGTAAGTTCAGCAGAAAAGGGGCAGTTACCTTTTGCTATGATGACTGAGTTATTCAGAAACATGCAGATTAACTGTTAATAAAGTCTTTTTTCTTTGCAAGTAATGAGTCTTTGAATCTCTGGTTTCAGACATTTTGCTAAGAAGATCTTTGTGCTGAAGACTTGTAGCTCACAACCAGACATCTTCATATTCCTTACTGTGGTCTCTGTTATGATTCTAGCTTACAATGTAAATCCTGATTCTAAAGCTGAACCGAATGTCTCCAGTCATAATAGTAACACACTGAATTATTCCAACTAAGTCCACCACTTTTGTCTACAGAAACATGAGAAACTTTGTTCATACAGTAGATCATATAAATGCGTTTTACTATTATTTTCACTTACAAGATGTAAAAAAATTACAAAACAGATGTGCAGTTAGTTCAGTCTGTCACTCTATGAGCCCCCAATCTTATCACAAGTCTGAATTAACAGAAGACATTTTAATATTAACCTAAATGTAAGCAGATTAATTTGAGGTGTGACAGGTAGTCCTTAAATAATGTGACCTCCATCCCACATACTGTATATGGTTCAAATGACTATTAAAGCACTGACTGTCATGATTGGCCAACTCTAAATAAATACTTAAGTGAGAAACCTAGTGGCAAATGGAAAACAAAGTATATTCCCTAAATAAAGTAACTGCATGCTACTGTATGTCTTTGTCAGAGTTCATGGCCAAAGGTCTGGCACTTGACACAAACACAAACAGTTTTTGTAGGTTTACCTATATTCATCACAAATGAATATATGTCTATTTTTGATATTAGCAACCTCTCAACAGAAGCTATTTAATGGATTTGTCTCATTGTGATGCTAAATATTGGAACTATATGTGGAGATAAATACAAAAATATATATGCATCCTTTTTTTTCCAACCCTTGCCTGACTAAAGAAAAGCATTCATTTGCAATTCATTTTGTTGAGTAGATATGCATTGCTAGGGGAGGTTGGCTCTTAACACAAGTCCTTTAATATAACAATTTTTGAAAGCATTACATCAGGATAATATGTACTGAAATCAGATCTGATTCTGTTAATGTAACAATTTTTTAAAGTGTTACATAACTATAATAATGAACTCAGCATAGACCTTTTGTAAATCAAATACAAATTGGTACATTTAAATTAAAAAATACAAAAGTGCAGAAAATAGTCACAGAAAAGTAACACAAACCAATACTTAATAAAACGACAAAAGTCAGTCTATTTTTAATAACAAAAAAACACAAGTAAGAATCAGATATGGTTAGTGTAGATGTTGTTGCATTCTACAAGCCAAAGTAATTTAATCACAACCTCATTAAATCAAATCATGTTTCATTTTTCCCAAAGGAAAAACAGGCAAGGATTAACCTCACTGACGATAACACCATTAGTCTGCTCACAGCTACTAGAGTTCTAGCAAGTACTTTTAATATGATGGGGAGAAACCCTCCCCATGGCTACAGAAAACCACTAAGTCAGAAATGAAAAACAGGGATAAAGCCTGGAAGCACTGGCGCAAAACCAAAACCCCCTCAACTAGACAGAAATTCCTAGAACTACGCAATAGAGTCAAAAAGCCAATAAAACAGGACAAATTCCAATACTACCAGTCTGCCCTAGACTCCTCACAACACAGCCACAAACAATTCTGGTCCTCCATAAACTCTATCCTCCACCCAGGTAAAGTCAGTACCCCTCTTCCTAACATCTCTCACTCCTCAGAAAATATTGCTACCTCATTTAACACATACTTCACCCAAACCATACTATCACTAGCTAAACAACACAACCCCCCCTCCCCTCCAACCCACACCTTCAACTAGTAATCTCCCCACTGCCTTCTCTTTTTCTCCTGTACCTACCTCCAACATAAAAAAACTCTTAACTAAACTTAAACCCACCAAATTAGCAGCAAACAACCTCCCAAGTGAATACCTACAAATTGCAGCTGATGCTCTGGCCTACCCAGTATCCATCTTGATTAGCCAATCTCTGTCAGAAAGTTACATTCCCACACTGTGGAAAGTATCACATATAATTCCCCTCCACAAATGCGGACCCTCCACAGAACTAACCAATTACCGCCCCATAGCTATTCTCTTTCTCCACTCTCTAAAATACTAGAGAGATGCATACACTCTCAGGTCTCAGACTACCTCCTTACTAACAACTTCCTTTCCAGTACTCAGCATGGTTTCCGACCAAACCATAGCACCACCACTGCCTTACTCTCCTTTACTAACACTATCCTTCAGCATAAAAACAATGGCTATCTCTCCTCTGCTACTTTCCTAGACCTATCTAAAGCATTTGACATGGTCCCACACAAACAACTTATCTGTGTCCTCAATAACCTATCCTTCTCTCAATCAGTCACCAACTGGTTTCAGAGTTACCTGTCTGACTGCCAACAATCCATTGTATGGCAGAATGACATATCTCCCCAACTACCTGTCTCCATAGGGGTTCCCCAAGGATCCATCTTTGGACCCCTGCCCTTCTCTGTTTACACCAATAATCTAGCCTCTGCCACCAAACATGGCAGACTCATACAATACGCAGATGACTTAACCATCATCTGCTCAGCTCAGTCCCTACCCAAACTGCAAAAAGTCACACAGGAAGCCTTTTCCTCTGTTGAAACTTGGTTATCCAATGCCCAATTAATACTCAACCCAAACAAAACTAAACTACTCATCTTCCAACCCACCAAACATACTCAAAACAACTCTCACTTTAACATCACAGCAAAAGGCAACACCGCTATATACCCAACTGAACACACCAAATTGCTAGGAGTGGAAATAGATAATAAACTAAAATTTGACATTTTACATATCCATGATCATAAAAAAAGTCCAGAAAAAACTAGGAGCGTTATACAGAAATAAACAATTTCTCACCAAAGCAGCAAATATTTCAATAGCAAATTCCCACCTTATCTCCATCCTACTTTAAGCCTCTCCAATATATACCAACCTAAGGCAATGCGATCTAAACAAGCTAGAGACCTGCTACAACAAAATCGCCAAATTCGCCACAGGGGCATCCTACTGTAGTCACCACTGTCTCTCACTTGCTGAACTGGGCTGGTTTGAACTTCCTCACCTCCTTCAGTGGTATCAACTCTCACTTACCCACAAACTAGTAAACCATCCACTAAATGTCCCATCCCTCCAGAATCTACTCCAACCCTATCGCACCACCAGACCACTAAGATCCAGCAACAAAAATCACTTGTAGATCACTAAAGCCAATAATTCTGCTGGTGAAGCACTATTCTCTTGCACCATAGCCAAATTATGGAGCTCCCTTCCACCCACAATTACCTCCGTACCATCATGCACTCACTTCAAAACTTTACTAAAAGTGCACCTAAAAACATGCTGGCTATGCCCTTGCAACTCCCACTCTAATATCACCCACCCCATCCAACCACTACCTTTCTTTCCACTCCACTAACTGCCTTGATTATAGCAAGCTCAGATGCTCAAAAGCCTAGTACTTATTATGCAGCAGGAGCTTCTCATTGTAACATTTGTTAATGTCTGTTATGTACTTTACAGATAAAGATT
>NC_056732.1:1492185731-1492218231 GCF_019279795.1 Protopterus annectens
CCCTTGTCTATAGCCTTGGTAACTGTCTCAAAGAAGTCCACCAGGTTTAGGAGGCATGATCTGCCCTTAACAAAGCTGAACTGGGTAGGGTCCAGTGTTTGAAAGTTCCTAATGTCTCTGTTAATGAGTTCCATGATGATGTGCTCCATAGCTTTGCAGACCAAGCTATTCAGGCCTATAGGTCGATAGATCCTGGGGTCTGTTGTGGCTCCACCTTTGTGGAGCAGAATAACCATTGCTGTGCACCACTCTATGGGTACGTAGCCTGTGGAGAGGCTGAGTTTGAACAGTGTATTTAGGTAAGGAATTAGTTCGTCTTTGAGCTCGTGTAGGACGCAGCCTGGGACTCCATCTGGTCCCATTGATGCTGTGTTTTTGGCTTTGGAGAGGGCTAATTTAACCTGAGTGTGTGCGATTTTAGGGGCTGTACATTCTTCTGGTATGGTTATGGGCCCTTTTGGGGGTGAGAGGGGGGTGACGTTTGCACTGAACCTGTCTGCCAGGATGTTGGCAATATCGGTTGGTTGTCTGTATTTTGTGCCATTCTGCACTAACTCTGAGCAGATCTGAGCATTGCCACTTTGATTCTTGACATAGCTAAAGAATGCCTTGTGGTTATCTTTGGAGTCCTTGGCAAGTTTTCTTTCAAAGCTCGCCTTGGACGATTTTATGAGGGATCATAGTTTCTTGCTGATATTGATCAGGGATGTCTTCCCTTCTTGGGATTTTACTCTTTTCTGTACTAGTTTCCTCCTTCTATTGTATAGCTTGTTTATGGCAGGGGTCCACCATACTGGTTTCCTTTTCTTAGAGGAGTGAGTCTTGGTTTTGCTTGGGATAGCACGATCCATGCATTCTTGTAGGTGCCCGTAGAATGCATTAGTAATGGATTTTGCAGCTTGGACAGCGTTATCCTTTAGCATGGGGGCTTTGAAACTTTCCACCTCCGTCTTAAGTAACGTGAAGTTTGCTTTTGAAAAGTTTTTCACGGTGGTTTTCTTGTCCAGGGGTGGGGGCAGAATGTGGATATCCAAAGTGATTTGTTTATGGTCAGATCTAACCAGATCTTTTTGTTTATTAAGAATTAGTTATGTGTTAATATTCAGAAGAAAAATCAAGTTTCTTTGATTTTTCTAAGTCCTAATCCTGTCAGAAGTCTTTTAGTCAGATTCAGTCATGAGCTACGCTAAAAGTTTTCTCTCAGGAAAGTTTGAAGAAGAAGGAATTACAATCTATTCTTACATAGTTTCATAGTTTCATAGTTCCATAGTATAGTACTAGGCTATCTGCCCTGGGGCATTTTTAAGCCTAGCCATAGTGATGTGGCTTTTGCCACCCCATGAAATGGTACAAAAAATGTACAGAATAAATTTAGAATACTGTGCTTCTGTCTAGTAGTGACACAATGAAGGTTCCCTTATATAATAGAATTAGTTTACTGTGCCCCTGTCTAGCAGTGACACAGATGTGACCCCTGGGGTAAACTTACAATCTCCCATCCACTCATCAAGATTTCTCTTGAAGAGAGTCAGTGAGGGGCTCTGCCTAATATGAACTGGGATCTTGTTCCAAAGCATGGGAAGCCTCTGAGTTATGAATCTATCCCTCCAGCATGTCCTATTCATACTTGTGCCGAGGTTTAAGTCTTTAGCTCTCGTGGTCCTGATGGATTTGGATTTTTTGAGGTGGAGCATGTCCATCAGATCCTGATTGGACATGGCCTTGTACGTCAGGCAGAGATCACCTCTGAGCAGGCGGTATGCTACTGAATAGAGCTGAAGTTTCTTTAGTCTGGCAGAATAAGACATATGTTGGAGACCCGTGATCCTCTTGGTGAGGTACTTTTGTGGTCTCTCCAGCTGTTGCAAATGCCAGGTGAGGTACATACCAAATGGGGCATTGTACTCAATCATGGGTCTGATGAGGGAGGAATATAGGGGTACAATGACATCCTTGGATCTGGATGTGAATCCCTTCATGATGAGGTATGCAAGGTAGAATGTTTTTCTAACCACTTTGGCAACGTGGGTGTCAAATGAGAGGTTGCTGTCAACTTGGGTCCCTAGGTCTCTGATTACTTTTTCTGTACTCAGTGGGTTGCTGTCTATGTGATAATTTGTGGGTACTTTGTTTTTCCCAAAGGGGATGACTATACATTTTTTGGCATTTAGTTTGAGGCCGTGACTCCGGCACCAGTTGTCCGTTTCTGTGAGGCCATTTTGTAGGATGTTTGTGTCTGCTGGTGTATCGACTATGGCGCCTAGTTTGCAGTCATCTGTGAACTTTGTCAGCCACAGCCCTCCCATGTTTGCTGTACCATCTGAGAAATAAATGCCGAACAAGAGGGGTCCCAGGACAGATCCCTGTGGGACACCACTTGTGACTGGCTTTGAGTCTGACATTGCTCCAGTGATTTTAACTTTATGGGTTCTGTCCTTTAGCCAGTTTGCAACCCATCTAGTGACATAAGGGTTTACTTTTAAGCTGTTGAGCTTATCTATGATGCCTGAGTGGGGTATTGTGTCGAAGGCCTTAGCCAAGTCCAGGTATGCTGTATGGACTGCTTTGCCCTCATCAATGGCTCTAGTGACTGTTTCGAAAAAGTCAACCAGGTTTAAAAGGCAGGATCTGCCCTTTACAAAGCCGAACTGGGTGGGGTCAAGTGTCTGTAGGTCCCCTATGTCTCTGTTTATGAGTTCCATAATGATTCTTTCCATAGCTTTGCAGACCAGGCTGGTTAAGCTTATGGGGCGGTAGTTCCAGGGTCTGTAGAGGCACCCCTTGTGGAGTGGGACCACTGTTGCTGTACGCCAGTGTTCAGGTACATATCCCGAAGTAAGGCTAAGATTAAATAGCATTTTTATGTGTGGGTTTAGCTCCTCTTGGAGTTCACGTAACACACAACCCGGGATACCGTCAGGTCCCATTGATGCTGTGTTTTTGCTTTGTTTAGGGCGGTTCTCACTTGGACATCTGAGATGACAGGGAGATTACATTCAGCTGGGATAAGTATTTCTTCTTTTGGGGGTGAAGGAGGGAAGAAATTTGCACTGAACCTGTCAGCCAGAATGTTGGCAATATCTGTGGGTTCAGTGTATTTTTTGTTGTTTTGAACCAACTCTGAGCATATCTGAGGGTTTCCGCCCAGGTTTCTAACATAGCTGAAGAAGGCTTTGTGGTTATCTTTAGTGTCCTTAGCGATTTTTCTCTCAAAGTTGGCCTTGGATGTTTTTATGAGAGAACGTAGTTTTCTGCTAATGTTGATCAGAGATGTCTTCCCTTCATGGGATTTTGCTCTGATGTGCAGTAGCTTCCTTCTTTTGTTATACAATTTGTTTATGGCTGAGGTCCACCAGACAGGACGCTTACCTTTGGTGGAGAGGGACTTGGATTTGTTTGGGATTGCATGATCCATGCATTCTTGGAGATGTCCATAGAAAGCATTTGTGAAGGATTCGGCATTGTGGGATGTGGTATCCACTGGCACAGTGGGCTTAAAAGATACCATCTCAGTCTTAAGAAGAGTGAAGTCTGCTTTTGAGAAGTTTTTCACTGTGGTCTTTTGTGCTGGGGGTGGAGGTGGGATATGTATATCCAGGGTGATTAGTTTGTGGTCAGATCTCACTAGTGAGGGGTATACTTCCAGTGTGGAGCATTTTGTCCCCATGTTTGTGATGATCAGGTCTAGTATATTATCTCCCCTAGTGGGAGAGGTGACTAGTTGTTCCAGTGCATTTGAATTTATGAATTCCAGGAACCTTTGGGCTAGGGTATTAGGACTAGAATAATGTACCCAATCTATGTTTGGGTAGTTGAAGTCTCCCAGTATGATGGTATTTTGTGATACATTCATATCCCCCAATGTCTTCAGGAAGGCTGAGTGGGGTTCTTGAGATTGGGAGGGTGGTCTGAAACATGCTACCAGTTGTATAGCAGTTTTGCCTATGGTTAGTTGCACCTGTATGGTCTCTGATGCTTCATGTGTTGCTACTAACCTGGAGGTGTGGGTGTCCTTGATGAATATGGACACTCCCCCTCCCTTTGTGGTTTGGCCCGGGTTTTGGGGCCGAAAAGCATGATACGAGGTATAGCCTAGTAGCGCTGGGGTGCTCTCAGGAGCCTTGAACCAGGTTTCAGTTACTGCACAGACGTCGATGTTCTCCATGCTGAGGAGTGCATCAAGTGCCTGCATCTTGAGATTTAGACTTCTGGCGTTGAGCAGCATTACCCTTAGTTTTTTCCATTTTTGTTTTCTAAGGAGGTGGGTTTGTCTTTTGAGCCTTGCCTAAAAAAGGCACTATGGGGGTGGCAAGAGCCTTAGCCAATATCCAGAAGCCCAGTGGTGACAGGTGTAAGCCATCCCTTGCGAAGCAGCGTGGCTTGTCCAACATGTCATCCCAGGCAGACAGACATTGGATCCCCTTAGAATGACACCAGTACTTGAGCCAATTGTTAAAGCTGATCATCTTGTCTTTGTATTGTGGTATCATTCTTGGTGAGGGCAAGATGCTGCTCAGGGTCAGAGTCATACCAGCCTGGGCTGCATAATCGGAGAGCTCCTCTATGTCTCTTTTCATGTAGTCCAGGGAGGTACGTCTCAGGTCATTCACACCAGCATGGACAATGACGGAGTCATATTTGTACTTGCTTTGGAGTGACTTGAGTGCATGTGTTATGCGGCGGATCCTAGCTCCCGATAGACAGCTCACAGTCACCTTCTCCTTGTTCAGCCTGGTCAGCGGGACATCAGTGTGTCTGACTATAGAGTCACCTATTTCTAGTGTATCAGGCAAGGTGTTTGGCCTTAAGGGCTGTGATTGGTTGACACACTGATTTATTGAAGTATGTGTTGCATGTGTTTTGTTTTGAGGTGGTGGATTTTTGGATGTCTGCTTTGGGAGCCTCTGTTGTTTTGGTAAGTTTTTTATTAGAGCCTCCGAGTATGTCTTTGTGTTTTTATGTGTTTGGTTTGCAGTTGTGGTAGGTCTATTGGGATTGTTGTGTGTGTGGTTGCCATCTCCTCCTGTCTGGTCATGCCAGCCCTGAGTTGAGAGAGTTCAGCCTCCAGTTTGGCTATATAGTTTCATCTCTCACATGTATTTGTGTTTGTTGGGAGGAGGAGAGGGTTGTCTGTGTACATGAGACAATTGTAGCATTGTCTCAAGATACCCAGATTGACCATCTGAATTGGAGACGACGCCAGTAATCTACCACTCGACATGCTAGAACAGTATAAGGGAGTGCTGTACCTTTAAGGGAAGTGGATATTCACAGGGGTGGTAAGAAGATGTAGTGCTTTACTTAGTACGAGAGTGCTTACTTAGTAGAGAAGTATTGAGAACAAGTGCTAGGCTTATAATATAGTGAGTAGTCTGGTTATACTAAGAGTAGAGCTTCCTTAAGGGAAAATTTGAAGAGCAGACTTGGCGGAGCCAGAAAAAGTTTAACCTTGTTTAACCGGTGCTGCGCTATGCGCACAACTGCGCAAAGCCGTGCAAACGCAGATTTTAAACAGTGAACTACAAAAGAGCTAGAAATGGTCCAAAACAACCAATTACTACAGCTTCTTGTGCTGAGGTCACTTCCTACAGGGACAGGTAGGCTGCTCAAGGCTCCCCACTCCCACTGGTGAGCAAAGAAACTTCCTTCTATCCAAGTAAGGTAATGGACAACACAGGAACTACACCACAGCCCAGAATACAGCAATGCCTGTAAACTGGTCTAAACTAGTCAAGGAGAGGAGGGAAAACAAAGATTAGTTTTTTGTTTTTTTGGTAGAAACACACAGAAAATGCAGAAACAGTGATAAATTAGTTACACAGGCTAGCACACTTTAGTGGGCAGCCTCCACAGTTAAATTAAACAAACAAACAAACAAACTTTCGATCAAATTCGACTAAAATGTAACTTTAAGTGCAGATTTTAAAATAATGCAGCAAACAGTTAAAAACAGTTCAAGTTAGTTCAGGGTAAGCTACAGAAGCTATTCCAAGTGAAAAAAAGCAAAGATACTTAAATCCAGAAAGTAGTCGCTTTTCTGAGTTCCCTGCTGCTAGGACCACTCTGCAGAACCACGAGGAGCTTGTCTGAGCAGTATAGCCAGAAAAAACGCCCAGAGGTGGATTTTAAACAGTGAACTACAAAAGAGCTAGAAATGGTCCAAAACAACCAATTACTACAGCTTCTTGTGCTGAGGTCACTTCCTACAGGGACAGGTAGGCTGCTCAAGGCTCCCCACTCCCACTGGTGAGCAAAGAAACTTCCTTCTATCCAAGTAAGGTAATGGACAACACAGGAACTACACCACAGCCCAGAATACAGCAATGCCTGTAAACTGGTCTAAACTAGTCGAGGAGAGGCGGGAAAACAAGGATTAGTTTTTGTTTTTGGTAGAAACACACAGAAAATGCAGAAACAGTGATAAATTAGTTACACAGGCTAGCACACTTTAGTGGGCAGCCTCCACAGTTAAATTAAACAAACAAACAAACAAACAAACTTTCGATCAAATTCGACTAAAATGTAACTTTAAGTGCAGATTTTAAAATAATGCAGCAAACAGTTAAAAACAGTTCAAGTTAGTTCAGGGTAAGCTACAGAAGCTATTCCAAGTGAAAAAAAGCAAAGATACTTAAATCCAGAAAGTAGTCACTTTTCTGAGTTCCCTGCTGCTAGGACCACTCTGCAGAACCACGAGGAGCTTGTCTGAGCAGTATAGCCAGAAAAAAATGCCCAGAGGCAGATTTTAAACAGTGAACTACAAAAGAGCTAGAAATGGTCCAAAACAACCAATTACTACATCTTCTTGTGCTGAGGTCACTTCCTACAGGGACAGGTAGGCTGCTCAAGGCTCCCCACTCCCACTGGTGAGCAAAGAAACTTCCTTCTATCCAAGTAAGGTAATGGACAACACAGGAACTACACCACAGCCCAGAATACAGCAATGCCTGTAAACTGGTCTAAACTAGTCAAGGAGAGGTGGGGAAAACAAGGATTATTTTTTTGTTTTTTTGGTAGAAACACACAGAAAATGCAGAAACAGTGATAAATTAGTTACACAGGCTAGCACACTTTAGTGGGCAGCCTCCACAGTTAAACAAACAAACAAACAAACTTTCGATCAAATTCGACTAAAATGTAACTTTAAGTGCAGATTGTAAAATAATGCAGCAAACAGTTAAAAAACAGTTCAAGTTAGTTCAGGGTAAGCTACAGAAGCTATTCCAAGTGAAAAAAAAGCAAAGATACTTAAATCCAGAAAGTAGTCACTTTTCTGAGTTCCCTGCTGCTAGGACCACTCTGCAGAACCACGAGGAGCTTGTCTGAGCAGTATAGCCAGAAAAAAATGCCCAAAGGCGGATTTTAAACACTGAACTACAAAAGAGCTAGAAATGGTCCAAAACAACCAATTACTACAGCTTCTTGTGCTGAGGTCACTTCCTACAGGGACAGGTAGGCTGCTCAAGGCTCCCCACTCCCACTGGTGAGCAAAGAAACTTCCTTCTATCCAAGTAAGGTAATGGACAACACAGGAACTACACCACAGCCCAGAATACAGCAATACCTGTAAACTGGTCTAAACTAGTCGAGGAGAGGTGGGAAAACAAGGATTTTTTTGTTGTTTTTTTGTTTTTTGGTAGAAACACACAGAAAATGCAGAAACAGTGATAAATTAGTTACACAGGCTAGCACACTTTAGTGGGCAGCCTCCACAGTTAAATTAAACAAACAAACAAACAAACTTTCAATCAAATTCGACTAAAATGTAACTTTAAGTGCAGATTTTAAAATAGTGCAGCAAACAGTTAAAAAACAGTTCAGGCTAGTTCAGGGTAAGCTACAGAAGCTATACTAAGTGAAAAAAAGCAAAGATACTTAAATCCAGAAAGTAGTCGCTTTTCTGAGTTCCCTGCTGCTAGGACCACTCTGCAAAACCACGAGGAGCTTGTCTGAGCAGTATAGCCAGAAAAAAATGTCCAGAGGCGGATTTTAAACAGTGAACTACAAAAGAGCTAGAAATGGTCCAAAACAACCAATTACTACAGCTTCTTGTGCTGAGGTGTATGCGAGATCTTTCAGTTAAAATGGATAAGCATGAGAACAAAATGGATAATATAAAACAAGGCTGCAAGAAACAACTGGATTTACTAAATGAAGTTATTAAGACATAATCAGTTCAGATCTCAACTACAGAAGAAACAGTTAATTATTTAGTTGGAAAGCTGACTGAAAATGAAAACCATTTTGATTTTATCTTAAAACAAAACATTTTACGTCTGGGAAAGTTAAAAGATCTGGAAAGTAGATCTAGAAGAAATGATATTAGAATATACAGTGTACCAAAATAAGAAGAAGGTAACAGCATGGTACAATTCCTAAATGATTAGTTACCAAAAACTTTAAATCTACCAGAATCACTTATTTTCACCATAGAGAGATCCCATAGGTCTCTCTGAAATTCTTCAATAAATAATTAATACACAGCTAGATCTATAATTGTTAAATTTCTTTCAACTCAAGATAAAGACTTGGTATTGAAGACCTCCTGGTCAAGCTCTCCAATAAAAATGAATGGAAGCAATATCAGATTTGATAATAACTGTACTTCATCTGTGATTTCTCAAAGAAAAGCATGTTTTCCTTTAATTAAGAGACGAAAGAAGTCAAACATCAAATTGCAACTTATTTTCCTTGCAAAAATCAAGATTTTTTCCATGAAGGACAAAAAAACCCTTAGTACACTTGAAGAAGCTCTAGATTTTAGACAGAAAAATAAACTTTTAGGCAAACCTGAAGAAATGGATTGGTCTTTAATTAGTTGCAAGAGACAAGCAACTAGTTTAAAGAAAAGTGATAACTATATACTTTGTGTTTATATTGTTTTATTGTTCTGAAACACTGCTTTAATCTTCTTCTGAGGAATGTCACAATCCACAAGGTGAATTTTTTTTATTTACCTGACCGTATCATATAATAATCGTAGTAGTTAATTATTTTCTTGAATTTTATGTGCTTATTTTGAATCCTAAGTTTTCCAGTAATGGGGATTATAGTACTATAAATTAGTTTGTGTCAGTTTCAGCAATAGTCTTTCTCTTTAGTTTATATTATTTTCCTTTCAACACAAAAGTATAATGTATTTTCACTTTATTTAAATGCTTTTCATACATATCTCTATCTTATATAGTAAGAAAATTGTTATTTTAATGAGATGTTTCATTTATTAACTTTGCCTTTTGTTTCTATTTAAAAATCCTAAAATACAGCTGTTAATATAAAAGACGATGTTTTCCAAAACTGCATTGTTTTATAAGATGCTGGTAAATCTCATTTGTTTGCTGTAGTGTGTTAAATGATTTTCTATCTGTTTTTTTTTTTATATATTTTTGTTGTTTTTGAAAATGGGGCAGATTCTAAGTTGTTTAATACTGTTTCTTAATTCACTTCTTGTATTTTGCGGTCACGAGCTATATTTCAAGTTAAAAGAGTTTTTTGCTGTTTTTTCCCAACTTGTCAACTGATTTTACAAAAAATGAAGTTTGAAAGCAGCTAAAAGACTGTCTTTACTCACCACAGCAGCCAAGCTCCATATTCATTGTGAAACAGGAAGTACTTACAACCTTTCAACTCTCAACTGTGAAGGAATAGGAAGAATAGACATCTGAATGTTGAAACAGACTGAAAGAACTGTACCTCTTAATTCACAAGTGAATACTTATAGAATACTGTTAGAAATAAAGAGGTTTGGATTGATTGTTATGCTTTATTTAATTACAAAACCATATTTTGGTTAGCTGCTCTTCTCCCATAGGGACTGAATGTGAATATATTAAATTGCATTCATTCTGTCTTACACAGAGAGATAGAGTTTTTCATCTTTGGAGGCTAGTGGGTTTACACATTGACACTGCTTTCCTGGCTTTGGTTGGTTATCCCTTTGAAAGGTGTTGCAGTTTAGTATTTATGGCCCTTGAGTTCCTGACTTGGCAGGGCAAGATACATTTAGTTGTATATTCCCTATATTGTTTTTTTTTTTAATTTTATTTTCTTTCTTGCATTCGCCGAGAGGGGTTGCAGGGTTCCCCATGCTCTCACTTCACAAAAACATGCACAGGTTGCTTGTTTAGCTGAGCTTGGATAAAATGTTACAAAACAGTTAATGATCTAGGATGAGAGGGAAGGGTGGTAGGGGTTCGCTTGTATTGTGAAGGTGGGGGAGGTTTCTTTACTGACCCATCCTATATACGCAGTCAGGACTTGCAGCATACCTCTTAACTGTACAGATTTTTGCAGAGGGTCCAGATTTTGCCTTTTATTTTTGGTCTGTTCCTCATGGAATTTGTGTTTTTTTTTATTTTTTGTGGTAAATAAGTGAGAACTGAATTCACTGAATGATGACAAGCATTTGGGTTTCAGACTTCATATCCTTTTGATAATGCACAATATCATAATGGCTTTTATTCTGGTGACTTTCTAGGTTTACTAGAGCAATGTTTGAGATTTTTTCCCTGTTTCTGGGGCTTTGTCCCCCATTGTTTTTGGCTTTGTTCAGATTTTTTGTGATAAGAGGTTGAGCAGTATGATTTGCACTGGGCACTGGTTTTCTTCTGTGCAGATGGGAGCATGGTCTGGGTGCAAGCTAAATAGTAGAGGAAAAAGGTAACTATAAGTAAGCTGTTTATGTATATGAAGGGCATGTGATGCTTTGTGAAGAGGAGACTTGTGCAGTGCTTAGCTCTTCAGGTTTGACTGGCAGTTGTGTGGTGTTTTTCTTGACATCTCTCACATTCTCATTTATGTGCATAGGCAGCCACAGGATCTATATTTTGCTTGAGTGGTTCTCTGTTTTGTATGTACCTTGTTGTATCAGCTGTTGGGCAGGCTCTGCATGCTATTCATTTTCTTATGGCATTTTACAAGGATTGTTTGCATGTTGGATTTCCTTCTGATTCCAGGTGGTGTAGCATGATTTAGTGTTTATTGATGAGTCCCATATTACAAAAGCTTTGGAGATTTTTTGCTGGTTTTGTTTTGCAGCGTATATTGCCATTCTGTTTAAGATGATTTTTTCCCCCTGGAATCAAGTCTAGATTGGTTTCCTGTATTGTTCATTGCTAGCTTTCCCAACTGGTATATGTAGTGAAGTGTTTGAATTTTTGTTTTGTTTTTGTTTCTTTGTGAACCATGTCATAAAAAATGTAGGGGTCATGGTGTGCATGCAGCAGGACTTAGTTGCAGGGCGTGAAAACATGGCTGGCATTGAGTTTGTGTTGATATCGGGGTACAATGTTCATGTGGTATTATTCTAGGTTGGCTGGTATTGATGACACAGGACATGTTCTATTGCTGTCATTGCTTTCTTTTGAATCACCAGGTTTTACTGATTTTTATCAGAAGGTAGGACAGTTACCCAAGAACAGATGAAGAAGTG
This sequence comes from Protopterus annectens, assembly GCF_019279795.1. Lineage (NCBI taxonomy): Eukaryota > Metazoa > Chordata > Ceratodontiformes > Protopteridae > Protopterus > Protopterus annectens. The sequence goes on from NC_056732.1 coordinate 1,492,197,163, forward strand.
GACCAAATAGCAACCATGTAACACTGTAATAACAATAATGTGAACGTAATATTGAACTGATACAGCTCAGTTTATAAAGTTATGTATTTTTAGTACATCTCAGTGTACATTATCTCTTTTCCTTATCATTGGGCATTGGATTACAGTGCTAATGGAGTGTCATTTTTGCCAAAGATTTGGATTTCTTTAGTTTGCTTCAGAAACCTTTTGGCTAATTAATAAATATACCAGCATTATGATTTCAGCTCTTCAGTGAAGTGTTGATTCTATTCAACCTGTTAGTATGGAACTGCACCAAGGATGCTATCACTTTTGTTATCATTCTATTTTGAGTGCATACATGTTTTGTGAAAAACATTTTCTTCATTCAAATTTATAGGTTTGTTATATGTTAATTGGTGCCATGTAAAATCTTGATAATTTAAGATGTTTATAGAGCGTCTTCTGTGTGGCGACATGCGTGAATGGGCATTCCTTCATTGAAGGTTGTGCATTAGGCCCGGCAAGCCAGTACGTAAAAATCTACTGCCAATCATTAGCGGATGGGAGTTCTGCTGTGGCGACCCCTAACCGGGAAAAGCCGAAAGACAAACAAATTATATAACATCTTATTACTAGCATTCTGATATGGCATATTTTGCAACTTTGGAATATGAGATATTATTTTTTATGCTGAAATTACATGCAACTTAAAGGAAACTTTATTTCAAAACTGCAGTAGCATATTACTATAATATATATTCAGGTTAAATGATAGTTATAGGAGCAGCAATAGTATTGTCATTACCTTTGTAGTTTATTACAAGCTTTAGCTAAAGTGAAAAGTTATACTCATAGTTATTGTAATACGTTATATCATAAAATTCATTAGCTTTAATAACAGTGCAACAGTAGAGTATGGGTAATATATTATAGTTTTACCTTTAAGGCTTGGTACTCATGATGTACTGTGATTTTAATATCGCACAGTATAATTTAAATAGTACTTGTATAATTTCTATGTAGTACTGCTTTTAAGGCAGACTTACAGGTGTGGCAGAAGTGGAAAGATTTAAGTAATAAACCATTTCCTTTTCTTTTAGTAATTGATATGGTAAATGATAAAGCTCCATTTGATTATTTTAGTTTAGTAAAATTTTAAATAAATGACAAATGTTTAATATAGTTTTGATTTTGCTTGCATAGATATTTTATGTAGGCTTAATAGTTATTAACTAGGGATAGGTATCATAAGCTCGATAGTGATAGAATTTATATATTATAGTGATGTTTGCTTTCAAAAAACAGAGAGATACATAATATGAGTAAGCTTTATATGCTAATATGCATTGATGTTTAGTTTATTCTTAGAAGTAGCAGCAATAGATTGAGATTGGGTGGTGCTAGGATGATGGTTGTGAGTGGTTTACAGGATTACTTCATCAAACCAGGAAGATTTTATTCCATGTTAGGGATGTGTAAATATTTTTATAATTACTGTGTTAGTAGTTAGTTTAATTAACCTGTCCATAACAAAATTTGTAAAATTGGATGCAGGTAATTGATTCAAAGCCATAGCTTAGCTTTCTTTGAGCTGTTTTTTAAGATGTTAGTATATAAATGTATCTCATTAAATGTTTACAGTCTTAATGATTCTATGAAAAGAGGTAGTTTAATCAAGTATTTACAAGTAAATAAAGCTCACATTGTTTTTTTTTTTTTTTTTTTACAATAAACACCTTTATTAACTAAGGATTTAGATAGATTGAACAAATAATTAGAATTGTTAATTTAGATTTGGATACTTCTCCTAGGGTGTCAAAGGGTTTACCCACTAGTACAAATTACACTGTGGTTAAAGAGAATAATTTTTCTGTTTACAATTATACTGATATAGAAGTAAAGAATGAGCATTTTGACTTGTTCACAAGAGGTATGCATTATGTTCCAGCACGTTTTTTTAATTTAGAAACAGAATTAGTGGATCTTAAATTATTTGTCAGATATTTGAATTTGTCCATTTACTTTAAAGGTCAACCTTGTCCTGACAATATACTTTCTAGAAGAAGCACTTTTAACCCTCCCACGCATCCCTCTATCAAAGTTTTTGAAGAATTAGTAGAGAGGGATATAAGAGCAATAAATACCAAGAATTTAACAACGGTTCCATCTAATTTAAGTCTGGAAGAAGCAAATTTAATAAAATTTCTTAAGGAAGAAAGGTGCAAGGTGATGAAGCAGGACAAAGGGGGTGGTTTGGTCCTAATGTATACCACAGATTATGATGCACGTATTCATTGTATGTTGCAGGATTCTGAACAATACGATTTAATTTCTAAGAATGAGTTACATATAGCTTATTCTAAAATTAATTATTTGTTAATGGATCATTTATTGCAAGGAGCCATAAATGAGAAATTGTACAATTATTTGTTAGTTGCCAAACCAAGAACTCCAGTGATTTTCAGCATTCCAAAGACGCATAAAGGGTTGGATCCCTTGAAATTTAGGCCAATTGTTTCTGGTAAAGGAGGTATCACCGAACCTCTAGGCAAACTCATAGATCACATGTTAAAGCAATTTGTTACATCCTTAAAACATTTATGTAAGGATTCTTGGGATTTTCTTAAGGGTATTGGACCGGACCTCTATCACCCTGACCTTCGCATGGTAACCATAGCTATAGTGCAGCTATTTCGTAGTATACCCCATTCTCCAGATTTAGAATGGTTTAATGATGTAATAGTCAATGAAGCAAATTTGAATGCGAATGTCACCAACACATTGGTTGAGTTTATGGAAATAGTTTTGAAAAACAATTTCATCTGTTTTAATGGAGAAATTTATAGACAAAAAATGGGAGTGGCGATGGGTGCCTCATGTGCCTCTTTGTACGCAAATATTGTAATATACAAATGGGAGCAAACTTTTATATTTAAAACAGATTGGGCAAAATATATAAAACATTACGTCAGATACCGGGATGACATTTGCCTTTTATGGTATGGAACTGAAATAGATTTTCAAAATTTTGTTTATTATATTAATTCTACCACCTCTTTTTTGGCTTTCACACATACTGTTAGTAACAACATCTTAAATTATTTGGATGTGACTCTTGTCAAGGACGTGGATAACAATACGTTTGCCTCTAAAATATATAGAAAACCTACATATTCAAATTCATACTTACATTTTGAAAGTAGTCATCCATTTTATCAAAAGAAAGGAATTGTCAAGGGGCAATTCACACCTGCATCTAGAATGCCCAGCACTTTGGACTACTTTCTTGAAGAAGTGAATTTTTTGAAGGAGAGGTTTTTTGAAAGTGGCTATCCTACCTCACTGGTTAATGCTTTGGCCTTGGAGACAACTATGCATAGGAATGACAAATATCCTCCTTTATTAAGATCAATTGGCATGAATGTGGGAAAGACAGATATTGACTCCCACAATATTGGTCAGACTAATTATATTTATACATTTTCAAGCAATTCAGGCTTAATAGAGGAAGCAGTACTAAGACACTGGCCGGTTCTCATGCTACATGAAGAGCTAAGAGGGGTGATTCCTGATCACCCTAAGTTTGTTAGGCGTAGGGACACCAATATGAAAGAAATATTTGAGAGAAAACAGATGATAGATACACCCAGTGATGGGCAAAAAAAGGGAACATTTAAGTGTGGGATGTGCAAACAATGTAAGGCTATCATTAATAGTCACACTTTATATATTCCATCAAGAAAATATTTGTGTCTGGCCAATGGCTATTTTAATTGCAACACCAAATGTGTGGTTTATTTGGGTTTTTGTACAAAATGCCATAGTTTCTGTATAGGAAAAATGGAAAGGACATTAAGGCGTAGAATTTATGAGCATTTTTATGATGTTTCGAAGAAAAAAGAATCCAATGTTTTTTATAAACATTCAGTGTCATGTCCCAATATGGAAATCAAGTTTATAGTTTTGGAACAGTTAATACCTGACAATAGGGGGGGTGATTGGGAGACCAAATTGGAGTGCAAGGAGCTTATATGGCAGCTAAAATTAGATGCTAGTAAATGGCCTGGTCTTAATGACAGTATAAATTTAAGTAGTGTTTTAAAATTAAGAAGGGCCAAATTATAATTATAATATCAAGCTCTTATGAATTTATTTTACAAACATATATTTCTGGTTTTATTTTTATCTATTTTACAATGTGTATTTATAATCAATTTACATATGGTGCAATTTTATGTTCTGTAGTATATATATTTAATGTTCATTCTTTTATGTTATGTTCTTCTTAGCCTAGTTTTTAGCATGTGAGATGTATTTTATAATCATAGGTCAGTTTATATTTAAGCATTCATTTAGATGCCCTAATCAAATCGAAGAAATTGATCACATGATTTATTTTTATTTAAATAAGGCTAATTGTTTGACTTTCTTATCTTGACAAAGCTCAGTATTAACTGAGCGAAAGCGCTTGACTGATTCTTTGTGTGTGATTCAATAAACCTTTTGGATATATTTACTGGCTTGCACTTCGTTCTTGCTGTGGACTTACATTTTTTGCTGTTCTTCCTGGTAATGTTTTGGTCTCCTGTTTTGGATATTGTAGTTTTACCTTTAAGGCTTGGTACTCATGATGTACTGTGATTTTAATATCACACAGTATAATTTAAATAGTACTTGTATAATTTCTATGTAGTACTGCTTTTAAGGCAGACTTACAGGTGTGGCAGAAGTGGAAAGATTTAAGTAATAAACCATTTTCTTTTCTTTTAGTAATTGATATGGTAAATGATAAAGCTCCATTTGATTATTTTAGTTTAGTAAAATTTTAAATAAATGACAAATGTTTAATATAGTTTTGATTTTGCTTGCATAGATATTTTATGTAGGCTTAATAGTTATTAACTAGGGATAGGTATCATAAGCTCGATAGTGATAGAATTTATATATTATAGTGATGTTTGCTTTCAAAAAAGAGAGATACATATATGAGTGAGCTTTATATGCTAATATGCATTGATGTTTAGCTTATTCTCAGAAGTAGCAGCATAGATTGAGATTTGGGTGTGCTAGGATAATGGTTTGTGAGTGGTTTAGGATTATACTCAATCAAACCAGGAAGATTTTTATTTAGGATGTGTAAATATTTTTATAATTACTGTGTTAGTAGTTAGTTTAATTAACCTGTCCATAACAAAATTTGTAAAATTGGATGCAGGTAATTGATTCAAAGCCATAGCTTAGCTTTCTTTGAGCTGTTTTTTAAGATGTTAGTATATAAATGTATCTCATTAAATGTTTACAGTCTTAATGAATCTATGAAAAGAGGTAGTTTAATCAAGTTTTTACAAATAAATAAAGCTCACATTGTTTTTTTTTTTTTTTTTTTACAATAAACACATTTATTAACTAAGGATTTAGACAGATTGTTATTTAAAGATTATTCAGTATTTGTGGGCTTATATTTCAGTTAAAAAAATGAGAGGTACTCTTATACTTTGTAAGAAGCCATTGATTATGCCTAAGGTAACTGATACTTATAGTATTACACATTTGTTAATGTTTATTGGATTCCTGAAATTGGTTCTAAGGGGGCTAAAATATTTAGATATTATAGCCTTATATTGAAGAGGGGAAATTTTATTGGCTGGCAATTTGAATTATCAGGAATAGATACTTCTAAAGCTGCTAAACATTTAGACAACTTCATAAATTCAATGAATTTATGAGACATATGTGATTTAAAATTGTCAAAATCTATCTCAACTACACACATTACTTATTTAGATTTGGCACACAAACATATCTAGACAAAGTTTTTACTTCCAGTGGTTATATTCTAAAATTGATGAAGTACTAATAATTTCTTGTCCTTTGACTGATCACAGTGCTATTACTTTTAATATCACTATGAAATCTAATGATTTAGTTTGTTGTCAAAGAATTCTTGCTTATATTACTAAAATTAAAGGATTTAAGGAATAGGTTTTAAATTAGTTACATTTATTTATGGAGATTAATTATAATGGGAAAGTTACTGATGTTATTTTTTTGGATAAGTTAAAAGCCTATTTATATGGCAGAATTAAAAGTTGAGATCTTTATAAAAGAAAGGAGTGGGATAAAGAGTTAACTGTTTTATAATAAAAAATGATAAATTAAAATTATTATTTATTTATTTATTTATTTAACATTTGTTAATCGGGTTAGTCTGGCTGAGCTTTTGGCTCATTTTCAGCAGAGACCCGGGGAGAAAAGCTCCTCAAGATTAGAAAACAATTTATTACATTTTAGTAACATAGTAGTAACAATCAGCTATAGGATCTTACAAGCAGAGACCTGGAGAGAAAAAAAGCTCCTCAAGCAATTCAATTATACAGAGTATTAACAATTGGTAGACAAGTATGTGAGTTGTTACAAACAAGGTTTTAAACAATTAGCAGAAGAAAATGTGACTAGTTACAATATTATTTAAGCTGCTTAGAGCAAAATGAGTTAATAGTTAGGCAGATGCTTATTTAAAGTGGGTAGGATCTAGTTGTATGGGAGTTTGGAAACAAGAAAGGAAAGTAAGAATGGCTAGTAGGAGATGTAGGGGAGGTAGAGTATAGGAGACAGACTAGACAGGTAGGTTGTTTTGAGACTGTAAGAATTAGGAGTGGTTGGAGATAGAGGAAGGGAAGAGGTAGAAGAGGCAGGGGAATAGTGTTAGAGATACATTAAGAGTGAGGTGGTGAAATAGGTGAAAGGATGGTGGTTTCAGGGTGATTGGCTACAGTAGCAAGATCACTTTGTTTTTAGGTATTTCCTTGTGGCTAATTTGAAACTTTTGCTATGCTGGAGGGATTTTATTTCCAAGGGGAGTTGGTTCCAGGATATAACTGGGTTATAGTTATAGAGAAGGCAGCCTATTTTGGTTTTGGGTTTGTAGATGTCTAATAATTCTTGATTTGAGCTGCATAGCATCCTTGCAGGTGAATATTTGGATATGATAGTGGAGAGGCCGGGGCAGAAGGAGGGTAGGTAGAGGATAGAGTGGATGATTTGTAGTTGGTATAGTTGGAGCAGCTGTGGGAATTCTAGCCAGTCTAGTTGCTGTAGTGTTAAGCAGTGGTGTGACTTGTAGGTTTGGTAAGCTGCAAATCTGGCAATCCTATTATAGGTAGTTTCAAGCTTGGAAATAAGTGTAGAATTTAGGTTTGTGAATATGTGGCAGCTGTACAGGAGTGTTGGGAGTAATAAAGCCTGGGAGAGAGTTATTCAGACAGTGTTAGTTAAGTATTTCTTGCTATGGAAAAGGTGTCCAAGTTTCTGATGAGTTCTTTTTACGGAGTTAGTAATATGGAGATCAAACTTAAGCTCTATTGTAACACCTAGCAATTTAGTACTAGATTCAGCTGAGATGATAGTGTTGTTGTAGGATAAGATGGTAAATATACTTTTGAGTGTGGTGATGTTTTTAGGGAGGAAGAGTAGGAGCTTAGTTTTTTTTGGATTAAGTATTGGTTTGTTATCACTAAGCAAAGTCTCAATGGTGTGGAAGGATGCCTGGGTAGTTGCTTGAAGGTCAGTTGGGTTGTCAGCAATGGTTATAACAGTTCATTCATCAGCATATTGCACATGAGATGACTGGGGACAAGAGGAGTAGAGCAAGTTGGTGAAAATATTAAAGAGTAGTGGTCCAAGTATGGACCCTTGGGGTACTCCCATTTGTACTGTGAGAGGGGAGGATAGTGCAGAGAACCATTTAACTGATTGCTGGCGGGTAGAGAGATAGCTGGAGAACCATGAGATAGTAGGGGGAGTGAAATGTAAGTTAGTGAGTTTATCTAGAAGGAGTGGGTGAGAGACAGTGTCAAAGGCTTTAGAAAGGTCAAGGAATAGGCATGAGACAAGTTTATTGTTATCCCGAGCTACTGAAACCCAGTGCTAAGATTGCAAATTGTAATTTGAAAACCTTAAATCAGAAATGTGTAGAAATATTGCACCATAAAATTTCAATAAACATGGACAATTTTAAATTACAATCATATTCTATTAACCCCAAAAATTTACATGGATTAGCTATTAGATCAAAAAATAATATAATACATGTTAAATATATTACATATATAGTTAAGAATAACTTTAAGAAAGTAACTGATTTAAAAGTTATAGTACAGAGTTTTAGAAAATATTATGAATTAATAATAGTGTATCAATATTAGATAATAGTAATTTAATTGACAGCTTTCTAAAGGGAAATATAAAACATACGTTAACTAAAGAGCAAAATCTAAGATTAGATAAATCATTCTCTTTCAGGGAACTAAAATAACAAATTAGAAATCTAAAGAATAATAAGACCTCTGGTCTGGATGGCATAATTCCTGAGTTACATAAAATAATTCCTGGTAAGATACTAAAAATTTTGTTAAAAGCATTTAAGGTAGTTATAAATACATCAATATTCTTCCCTCTTGGAAATTTTCATTGATTTCACCTATTTTTAAACAGGATAAAGACTCAAAATTATGGTTCTCTTATCACTCCATTTCTCTTTTAAATGTTGATTATGAAAATGTTATGTCTATACTGGCAAAAAGATTAAATCATATGATACCAGGTTTAATTGAAGATGATCAAACTGGTTTTATTTTAAATAGAAGAGTACATGATACAATTATAAGACTATTTTCATTAATACATGTTACTAATAAAAAAAAGACTTTTAATTATAAGCTTATACTTGGATAATGCTTTTGATTCTGTGAATTAGTTTTATTTATTTAAAGCTCTCAAAAAGGTTTAATTTCGCTTTAGAATTTGTAGATTTAATAATGAAGTTGTATAAGAACTCTTTATCGTTTGTTAAAATTGGAATTTTTTTATCTAGCTCCTTCAAAATATTAAAAGGCACAAAGCAAGGATGTTCTTTGTCTCCTTTGTTGTTTACTTTGTCAGTAGAGCCTTTTGCTATTTTTTAGTACCAATGCAAAGATAAAACGGGTTTTCCATAGATCTTAGTTATACTTTTAAAATTCAGTTATTTGCTGATGACATCTTATTAACAAGTGGTGGCACTGAATCTTCATTAGAACATGTTCTTAATTCAATAAAATATTCTGAGATTTCATGCTTAAGTTGTGTTCAGAATAAAGCAGAAGCATTGCTTATTATTACAAAATAAATACTTTCTTTAAAAAAAATTACAAGAATTTAATTGGGAGAATATGCAACTTAAATATCTGGGAATTATTATAAAATCTAGTTGGAAAGATTTGATTTTGGTAAATTATAAAAATAATGAATACAATAGTAAAACTAATTGATCATTGGAATAATTTTTTTTATATAATGGAAGACATTGATTAAAATGAAAATGTTACCAAAAATGTTATTCTGTATACAGTCATAGATTTTAGTTCCTACAAAAAGATCATTAAATACTTAAATTCTATTTTACTTTCTTTTTGGTATCTCCAAAAACTAAGAACAGCTTTTGATTGGCATGTAAAAAGTTGGGAAAGAAGGTGGAATTGGTTTTCCTAATACTGAATTATGTGCTAAGTCTTCCATTATAAATATAATAAGTCATTGGCTAAATTCTTCCTATATTTCAAATTGGGAACTTTTACATTAAATATTTTTAGTTTCAAACTATAAAGTTGAAATAAATATTGCTTTACAGTCTGGCTTCAAGAGAATATATTGGGTCCTAAAAGATCTTTGCACGAATACTGGAAATAATTGTATTTCTATTTCTTTTGTTAATTATATTGTGACTGCATTCAGGAGAGTTATGGAAACTAATTATTTTGACAAAGAATTGTTAGTTCTAATGTTTCATATAGCCTATATCAATGGATGACTGGAATCATTTAATCTAAGTAAAATAATTGATCTTAAAGAAAACAATTTTAAATTTTGGTATCAGTTTCTAGATGGGAGTAAATTACATTCAGCTGACCTTTGGCCAAATATAATAGTTGGTTAAGTATACAAATCTTTAAGAAATGTATTAATAATAAAATAAAAATATTGTTAAATATGAATCCAAACCCCTCTCTGAAACTTTGGATTTTTTTAATTAATAGTGATGTGGCCAAAAATAAATCTTATTTATCAATAATTGATAGGATTTTAGGAACTAAACGTATAGTCTTTGATTTGTCATATTGGGAATTATTCAACAAAAATTAATGATTCATTTTTTTTCAAATATAAATAAAAAATATCTTTAAAATCTGCAGGTAATACTACTTCATCACTTTATAGGAGAATTTTTACTTGGAAGAATTTGCATAGAATCCTTTTAACTCATCATAAGATTGCCTTCATTTATATAACAGAGAGAATAAAATATTGGAGATGTGATGGTTCTAGATGCAAATTGGCATCATATGGTTATAGAATATAAAATGGTTGTTCCATTTTGGATGGAGTTTAGAGGTTTTGCTAAAGCATTGTGGTCAGACAATTGTACCATTACAATTTCCTTGATTTTATTTAATACCCCAATTCCAGATTCCATACCAAAAACACAAGTGCCTCTCCTTTGGTCCATTCCGGCTATTGCCATGAAAATTATTACAAAGAATTGGAAAAATAAAAATAATGTCTCTTTTACTGAATTTATTTAACTAGCTAAGACTTTATGTAACAATGAATTGCAACCTGTTTATTGGAACATCAGATATCACACATAAATATTTATCATGGCAAAAACCTAGACATTTATAGGAAAAGTATTAATGGCTTTGTTTAATGTAAATTTTTGTTATGGACCTTGTACATAGTTTTTAATTGTTATGCTTTGTTAAATGTTATATCTTGATTTCATATTGTTTTAAAATTTAACAAAAAGTTGTTTTAAAAAAGGATAATACATACTAAAATCATCTGTTTCTGTTAATGTAACAATTTGTGAAAGTGTTACATCGTTATAATAAATAATGAAATGAGAGCATAGATCTTTTGTAGAACAAATACAACCTGGTATTCAAAGGTACAAAAATGCACAAAATAATCATAAACAGATAACACAAACCAATACCTGATAAAATTAAAAAAGTCAGTCTATTTTTAATAACAGAAAAAAATACCAGTATGAATCAGGTAAGATTAGTGTAGAGTTTGCTGCACTCTACAAACCAGAGTAATTTAATCACAACCTCATTAGCCCAAAACATCATGTTCCATTTTTTCCTAAAGAAGAAACAGGCAAAGAGTAACCTCACTGATGATAACAAGATTAGTCTGTTAACTGCTAGAGTTCTAGCAAGTGCTTTTAACATGATATAGAGAAAGCGTGCCTAGCAACAAACATTAAGCATGCTGTGGTATTTTGTAATAATCGCTGAGAACCTGCATGAAAATCTAAACAGTCTTCAAAGTTTTATCTAAATTATTCTTTTTCCAGTCTGAACAAGTTCCCATATTACTTTGTGTTAGCATTTACATGAATTTCATTTCATCTTTCAGCCTTAGATTTCTGCACCGGATGCAATTTTGATAAATTCTTTTATAGTGAAAAAGTAACAAAAATGTTAGTATCATCTGCTGTACAGGTTAACGCAAATAATCCTTTCCCTTAAGGCATTGTAGCTATTGATGGATAATGACTGATCACAGATTTATAGACTGTTAGTAGGCTGATATCCTGGGGAGCCTTTCTAAGCCTAACCAAGTTTTCCTGAAAGACTAATGATGTATTGCATCCAAATAGGACACTGAGGGCCAGGCATTTATAAGCTACCTCTGTCCATAAGGGACATGGGTGCCAGGCCCAGTGTAAATTTCCTATTCCCCATCTACTCTTCTAGGTTGTGCTTAAACTGAGTAATAGATGAACTTGGCTTCACATGGACTGGAAACCTGTTCCATAGGAGGAGCAGTCTCCGGGACATATATCTGTCTGTCCAGCATGTTCTGTTTAAGTCACAGACAAAATTCAGGACACTAAATCTTGTGTTTCTGCCATTGTTTGACTTACAGATATGTAGGAGATTTGTAAGTGTGGGGCTTGCAGATACCTAGTATGCCAGGCACAGATCACTCCTCAGCAATGTGTAGGAGACTGAGTAGAGGAAAAGGGCTTTAAGGCATTCTATATAAGGCAGGCCTGTTATACCCTGTAGTCTTTTTGTAAGAATGAAGCTGCTCTAGTTGCTGCATATGTCTGGCCAGGTACATACCAAAAGGAGCATTTTACTCTATGATTGGTCTAATCAGGGTGGACTACAGTGGGATAATGATCTCTTTGGACCAAGATACCGCGCCCTTGCTGAAAAGTTGCACAACATAAAAGGATATCCTCACCACTGTGGCGACATGGTGGTCTAAGGTAAGGCTACTGTTTACCTGGTACTCACATCCCTGACCACTGGATCAACTCTTAAGCATGAGTTATCAACATAGTAATTAGCTGGGATGGTTGATTTCTCAAAGGGTACAGTTATGCATTTCTTTACATTGAGTTTTAAACCATGGTTTTGGCACAATTTGTTAGTCAGAGATAGGCCTTGAAGAATGATAAAGTCTGCAAGGGAGTTGTTGATAACCCCCAGCTTGCAATCATCTGCAAACTTAGTCAGCCAAAAACCTTCAGCATTTGCTTCCATTTCAAAGAAATAGATGCCAAAAATGAGTGGGCCCAGTACTGAGCCATGGGGGACTCTGCTAGTGACTGGCCTCTCACCTATTTTGACTTCTTTGGTCCTATCTGTGAGCCAATTGGCTATCCAGAGAGTGATAAAAGGGTTTATACCTAAATTAGTGAGTTTGTCTATAATGCCTGAGTGGGGTATTATATCAAAAGCCTTGACCAAGTTGAGATAAGCTGTGTGCACAGTCTTACCTTCATCCAGTGCTTTGGTGACCCTCTCAAAAAAGTCCACCAGATTTAACAGGTATAACCTTTCTTTAACAAAGCTGAACTGTGATGGGTCCAGCATTTGCAGGTTACCTGTGTCGTCTGTATCATGTCCATGAGGATTCTTCCATGGCCTTACATATGAGGCTGGCAAAACTTATGGGCCTGTAATTACCCAGATCAATGGTTGGACATCCTTTGTGCAGGGGAATAACTGTCACCATCTTCCATTCCTTGGACACAAAACCTGACTGAAGGCTGCAGTTGAAAAATGATTCAAGTAGACCAGAGAGGCCATATTTCATGCTGTTTATTAAACATCCTGGGATGTTATCAGGGCCCACTGATGCAGTATTTTTGGCCTTGAAAAGTGCATTAATGACCATTTCTCTGGAAACGGCTGGGGGATTGCGTTATGTGGAATTTCCATTTGACTATCAAGGGGAGTGGGGGGGGGGTTGAGCTGAACCTGTCAGCCAAAAGGTTGGCAATGGCCTCTGGTTCAGTGTGGGCGATGCCATTTACTATAAGTTCATGCTATTTATTAAACATCCTGGGATGTTATCAGGGCCCACTGATGCAGTGTTATTGGCCTTGAAAAGTGCATTAATGACCATTTCTCTGAAAACAGTTGGGGGATTGTGTTATGTGGAATTTCCATTTGACTATCAAGGGGAGTGGGGGGGGTTGAGCTGAACCTGTCAGCCAAAAGGTTGGCAATGGCCTCTGGTTCAGTGTGGGTGATGCCATTTACAATAAGTTCTGTACATTGTTGTGTATTTCATCTGAGGTTATGGACATAGCTGTAGAAAGCTTTGTGGTTGTCCTTTGCTGAGAAGCTATTTTTTTCTTCAAATTTAACCTTTGAATGATTAATTAATGCTCTTAGCTGAATGTTTAGATTGGTTAGGGGGCTTGTAGTGTCAATAGCTTTGTTCCTCCTACTCTTGGCCAAGATTTTTTGTTGCTGTATAACTGAATTGATATTGTGATTCCACTAGGGTGGCTTGTCTTTTGAGTTTGTCTTATTCTTAATATGAGTGGGCACAGATTGCTCTATATAATTATCAATATGGCAGCACAGAAATTTTGTAAACAGCTCAGTGTATTCTATGGTGTTCACTGGGTTTGGGGGTGCATTGAATTTAGCCAAGGTGTTGCTTAGTAGAGAGGGGTTAGCCTTGGAATAGTACATAAAGGTTTTTGGTTTCACTGGATCCCTGGATTTAATTTGTATTTCAAGTAATACTGCCTTATGGTCAGATCTCATGAGTGAAGATATTATATTGTGTGAGGAACCTTGGCCCTCCATATTCATGAGTACAAGGTCAAGGATGTTTGTACCCCTGGGAAGAGAATAGAACGATTGTTCCAGGATGTTGGTATTAACAAAGCTTAGGAATCACTAGGCTTCTTGCATTAGAAGTGGTGTAGGATTCTCAGTCTCTAAAATGGTAGTTGAGATCCACAATGAATATCATATTATGTTGAATGGTGAGGGAGTCTAGTACATTGAGATAGGTAGTATCAATTTCCTGGGACATGGAGGGGGACCAATATGTTGCATGGACGTGGTACGGCACCCTGTGTGTGGTGATTTGCACAACTATGAGTACCATGGGGAGTCATGCACTTTTAGTCTGGATGTGAGATTAGTCTTGATATAGACTGACACTCCTCCACCTTTGGTTTAAACCTGTGCACTAGCTGGTCTAAAGATGTGAAGGGCATTATAACCTTGCATTGCTGGGGTGGTCTCAATGATTTTAACCCATGTCTCTATTACTACACAAATGTCAGCACTCTCCATGTAGAGGAAGCCTTGCAGGGAGTGGGGTTTCTTGTTATGACTTCTAGCATTGAAAAGTACCACCTTCAGATATTCCTTCATAGGTTCAGTTAAATCAGTAGGTTTATCAGTTTGGCATTGCCTAAGAAAGGCACTACGGGTCTGGAAAAGGTCTTTGCCAATATCCAAAAGCATAGAGGGGATAAGTGTAGAAAATCCCTGGCAAAGCAGTGTGGTCTGTCAACCATATCCTCCCAGGCCATCAAATGTTGTACTGCCCTGGATTGACACCAGAGGTTAAACCATTTATTAAAATCAATCATTTTTGTTGGAAACATGGCATTATCCTTGGATGGAGAAGGTAGTATGCTGCTTAGTGCTAGGGATATACCTGCCTGAGACACTTAATCAGTGAGGTTGATCATGTTTCACTTCATATAGTCAATGGAGGTACATCTCAGATCATTAACATTACACACGGACTATGACAGAGTCCTACTGGTACCTGTGATTCAATGAACTGAGGGCCTGTGTGACTTGTTGGATCCTAGCCACAGAAAGACAGCTAACATGACTCTCTCCTTACTCTGTCTGGTGAGGAGAACATCTGTGTGCCTCACTATAGAATCATCAATGACCTGGAAATTTGGCTGTGTGCTGGTTTGCCTTAAGGGCTTAGCAGGGTAAGCACTGAATACAGTGTTACTATGTCTACCTGAGGATGGTGTTTTAACAAAGTCTTTATGTGATGGCTGAGGACCCTTTATTTGATTGTACTGTGCAGGAGGTCTTAGTGTTTTAAGAATGTTACCTCTAAGTGCCTCAGCATAAGTAGTTTTAAGTGTAGGGTCTTTACTCTGTGCAATAGGCGTGGCACAAGTGTCACTAACAATCTCTGTAGGATTAGTTTTGGTTGTATGAAAGAGTTTTGCCTTCAGTGTTAAAGTAGAGCACATACACTATCTGTTTTATTATGAATAAGTCAGCGTACATGAGGCAATTGCTATAATGCCTCAGAATACCCATCTCAACCAGACTGGCCAATGAGAGAGTCGGGAAGTACATATCCATGGCTAATAAGGAGGAGTGAGGAAAACTTAAATACTGAATAAGCCAATAAGACAAGCAGCTTGATAAGCAATGCTCAGCTCATCAAGGTAGATGGTCTAGTAGTTAAAATAATCTGTCCAGACAGTAATGCCACAAGAGTGACAACTACAGACCAGAACAAAGACACATAGAATAACAAGTAAAATAAGCCTTCAGCAGCAATTGCCAGCTCAGAAGGGTGGAGACTACCCTCTCTTCCCTCAAGAATGTAGACCACAAATCTTCTTAATGTAAAATGACTGGTTTGGAACCCAAGTGCTTAAACCAGAATAAAGATACTTTAGAATAACAGACACAATAAGCTTAAGCCAGCAATTTTCAGTTCAGAAGGATATAGGTTACCCTGTCCTGCCACAAGAGTGTAGATAGGTAAGAGTTTTGACTGTCAGTGAATGTGTGTGTGTGTGTGTGTGTGTGTGTGTGTGTGTGTGTGTGTGTGTGTGTGTGTGTGTGTGTGTGTGTGAGTGTGTGTGTGTGTGTGTGTGTGTGTGTGTGTGTGTGTGTGTGTGTGTGTGTGTGTGTGTGTGCGTGTGTGCGTGTGTGTGTGCATTTGGTTTCAATGTTTATATCTGATTAAGGAAAGATTGAAGGGAGTCCTTGGTAACATGATATATCAGACATCTCTGGCAGTTATGATAAGTTCAGCAGAAAAGTAGCTTTTACCATTTGCTATGATCACTGTGATTCAGAAACATGCAGATTAGCTGCTAATGAAGTATTTCTTCTTTGCAAGTAATGGGTCTTTCAATCTCTGGTTTCAGACATTTTACTAAGAAGCTGTTTGTGCTGCACCCTTATAGCTCATAATAAGACATGTCTTAGATTCCTTACCATGGTCTTTGTTTCAATTCTAGGTTAAAAGTAAATCCTGATTCTAAAACTGAACTGAGTATCTCAGTCAAAATAGTGACTCACATTGAATTATTCCAACTGGGTCCAGCACTTTTGTCTGCAGAAATATGATGAGAAAGTTTGTTCATACAGTAGATCATATAAATGATTTTTCTGCTATAATTTTCATTTACAAGATGTAAGAAATTGCATTAATATTAACCTAAATTACACAAACATAAATCTTACCTATAAGCAATTAATTGGAGCTGTGGCAGGTAGTTCTTAAAAAATGTGACCATCATCCCATATACTTCATATGGTTCAAATGACTGTTAAAGAACTGACTGTCATGATTGGCCAACTCTAAATAACTACTTAACTGTAAAACCTAGTGGCAAAGGGAAAACAAAGTATATTCCCTAAATAAAGTAACTGTATGCTACTGTATGTCTTTGTCACAGTTCATGGCCAAAAGTCTGACACTTGACACGAACACAAACAGTTTTTGTATGTTTAACTATATTCATCACAAATGAATACATATATATATATATATATATATATATATATATATATATATATACATATATATATATTACCAACTTCTCAACAGAAGCTACTTTAACAGATTTGTATTACCACTATATGTGGAGGTAAGTAGTTCTGAGTGTGCATGCATGTCATTGGTATGAAAGAACAACGACAGCAGGGTAGCCAGCCAGGGGTGTGAACCTTGGCTCTAGATGATGGTCTGTTGAAGTTGCACCCTGACCCCATGTGCAAAAATTGTAAAAAGAGTTGTGGATGGATGTGCGAATCAAAATGTCTGTCATTATTCAAAGTTGTGAATCCCTCCATCCACAACTTTTTTCTCATTTTTGCACATGGTGTCAGGGTGCCATTTCAACAATTATAGTCATCTAGAGGTAAGATTCACAGCAACAGGTGGAAAGACTGCTGTTGCTCTTGTTCTTTCATCCATTCACATATATGCATACTCAGACCTAGAGCCACTTTAGAGTGTCCATTCCAAATAATCCATGCCTTTGTAATTTGGAAGGAAACTGGAACACCTACAGAAAACACACAAAAATGCATGGAGGACAAGCATACTCCATATAAAAGGCACCCCAGCCAAGAATCAAACAGTAAAACCTCATCCTATGAGGACTTACATATTGCTGCATTTAATGAACAATATAAAATGGCTCCTGGTGTCATCTGATGTCCTCCTCCAATCTTGTCTGGAAGTTTTGACATGACCACTATGTGCTGCAGCCATTACAATCTGTCAGTAATGGCAGACATTAGAGTTTCATATACTTTTCTACACATATTTCATGCTTAAAAAAGGGGAGATTGGATGGATGGATGGATGGATGGATGGATGGATGGATGGATGGATGGATGGATGGATAAAGAAGAACTAAATTTTCATATCTGGCATTATTGACTGTAATGTTTTATAATCTGTGAAGGCTAGAATACATAGCAGTCAGAGTCATAGAAGTTATTTTCAGTTTTGAAATAGGTAAGATTTGTGTGATTGTGTGTGTCTGTTGGTGTCAGTGTGTGTATATATGTGTGGAGGGAAGATTTAAGGGTGACCTTGGTAACATGATATATCAGACATCAGCAGCGATTATGGCAGACAGCAGGAAGGTGGCTGTTACCATTTGCTATGATCACTGTGTGATTCAGAAACATGCAGATTAGCTGCTAATGAAGTCTTTTTTCTTTGGAAGTAATGGGTCTTTGAATCTCTCATTTCAGGGATTCTGTTAAGAAGCTCTTTGTACTATAGCCTTGTAGCTCACAAACCAACATGTTTCAGATTCCTTACCGTGGTCTTTGTTTTGATACCGGTTAATCGGTTATATGGCCGTTAGCTATTTTCATAGTTCAACATTTTGGTGTCGAACATTTTAGAGTCGACATTGTGAGCTGTCGACAATTTAATATAGACTCTTGGAGAGTGCTGTTTTAACCTGTGCAGCAGTAATACTGGGTGCCTGGCAATCTACTGGTATTGTGATTGGTCCTTTGGGGGGAAGGGTGAAGTTGGCACTGAATATGTCGGCCAATATATTGACAGCAACCTCTCTTTTGAGCACCACACTGCCACTGTGGTCAGAAAGTCCTTCTTTGTGGCTCATCTCATTATTAAGGGTTTTGCATCCAGGAAGAAAGAGGTCATTGTCTCCTTCTAATCTTCCCTCATTAGGCCAATTATCGAGTACAATGCCCCATTTGGCACGTACCTCACTAGACACCTGCAACAACTGGAGAGGCCGCAAAAGTACCTCACAAAGAGGATCTAAGGTCTTAAACACTTGTCCTATATGGACAGACTCAAAAAACTCCAAGCAAAACCAAGACTCACTCCTCCAAGAAAAGAAAACCAGTCTGCTGGACCCCCGCCATAAACAAACTATACAATATAAGGAGGAAACTAGTGCAGAGAAGAGTAAAATCCCAAGAAGGGAAGACATCCCTGATCAGTATCAACAAGAAACTATGATCCCTCATAAAATCATCCAAGGCGAGCTTTGAAAGAAAAATTGCCAAGGACTCCAAAGATAACCACAAGGCATTCTTTAGCTATGTCAAGAATCTAAGTGGCAATGCTTAGATCTGCTTGGAGTTAGTGCAGAATGGCAAAAAATACACTGAACCGACTGATATCGCCAACATCCTAGCAGGCAGGTTCAGTGCAACCTTCACCCCCCTCATACCCCCAAAAGGGCCCATAACCATAACAGAAGAATGTAGAGTCCCTGAAATCACAGACACTCAGGTTAAAACAGTCCTTTCCAAAGCCAAAAACACAGCATCAATGGGACCAGACGGTGTCCCAGGCTGCGTCCTACATGAACTCAAAGATGAACTAACCTCTCACCTCAACACACTGTTCAAACTCAGCCTCTCCACAGGCTACCTACCCATAGAGTGGCGCACAGCAACGGTTATTCCACTCCACAAAGGTGGAGCCACAACAGTCCCTGGGAACTATCGCCCTATAAGCCTGACTAGCCTGGTCTGCAAGGCTATGGAGCGCATCATCATGGAACTCATTAACAGAGATATTGGTAACCTCCAAACACTGGACCCTAACCAGTTTGGCTTTGTTAAGAGCAGATCATGCCTCCTAAACCTGGTGGACTTCTTTGAGACAGTTTCCAAGGCTATAGATGAGGGAAAGGTGGTACACACAGCCTACCTGGACCTCACAAAGGCCTTTGACACCATTCCCCATTCTGTTATTATAGACAAGCTCACCAGCCTGAACATAAACCCCTACGTCACAAGATGGGTTGCCAACTGGCTCACGGACAGAACCCACATGGTGAGAGTTGCGGGAGCTAGGTCCGACTCTAAACCTGTTACAAGTGGTGTTCCCCAGTGCTCAGTCCTAGGACCCCTCCTGTTCTGCATATACTTCTCAGAGGTACAGGCAAGCACAGGAGGACTAGCGCTGACCAAGTTCACAGACGACTGCAAACTAGGGGCAATAATTGACTCTCCAGCTGACACAGATATCCCCCAAAATGGGTCTCACTGAGACGGATACCTGGTGTCAAAATCATGGCCTCAAGCTAAATGCCATAAAGTGCATAGTCATTCCTTTGGAAAAAACAAAGTACCCACAAACTACCACATAGGTGGCAGTCCACTAAATATGGAAGACGTAATAAGGGATCTGGGGACCCAAGTAGATAGTAATCTCTCCTTTGATAATCACATAGCCAAAGTGGTTAGAAAATCCTTCTATGTGGCCCACCTAATCACAAAAGGGTTCGCATCCAGATCAAAAGAGATCATTGTGCCCCTCTACTCATTACTCATCAGACCCATCATAGAGTACAACACCCCATTTGGGATGTAACTTACAAGACACCTGCAACAGCTGGAAAGACCACAGAAGTACCTCACCAAGAGGATCACTGGCCTCAAACAGATGCGCTATGCAGCTCGACTGAAGAAACTCCAGCTGTACTCGGTTGCATAGTGCCTACTCAGAGGTGATCTCTGCCTGACATACAAGGCCATGTCCAACCCAGAATTGATGGACATGCTCCACCTAAAGAAAACCATATCCCCTCAAGCCACACTCTCTAGGGATCTAAACCTCCCCACAACAACAAATAGGACATGTTGAAGGGATAGATTCCTGTCCCAGAGACTTCCCATGCTTTGTAACAAGATTCCAATGTACATTAGGCAGAGCTTCTCACTAACACTCTTCAAGAGAAACCTTGACGAGTGGATGGGAAACAGAAAGTTTACCCCGGGGATCACTTCAGTGGCTCTGCTGGACAGAGGCACAGGGAAATAATTTAAGGGGGCGGCAAAAGCCAAAACATTCTGGCTAGGCTTATAAATGCCTTCGGGCAGATAGCCTAGTACCTACCTATGAAGCTATGAACCTATTCTCTGTCTCATATCTTCTACTTGGAGGCAATCTCTGCTTGACTTACAAAGCCATGTCTGACCCAGCTCTGTT